>NW_017296766.1:0-993 GCF_001594075.2 Trachymyrmex cornetzi | reverse complement strand
TAATTATAATAATAATGCGCCGCGTGCACGTCACACATCGTATATGTGACAATGTTGCCATCGATGATTATCACAGCCGTCATGTGTGGTTGATCACATTCGAATTTGCAATGCTGCCATCGCTAGGTTAAGTCAAAAGCCCTCTAGTGTCGAGAAATCGCGTGCACGTCACATCGTATATGTGACAATGTTGCCATCGCTGATTATCACAGCCGTCATGTGTGATTGATCACATTCGAATGTGCAATGCTGCCATCGCTAGGTTAAGTCAAAAGTCCTCTAGTGTCGAAAAAACGAGAAGGACATTTTCTCCTGATCGATGACGTAGACAACGATGATGATGACGTTTCTTAATATAAGAGTCTCTCATTCGTATTTTGCGTCGTAATATCTCCGCTCGTAAAGCACGTAGAGAAAAATAAAAATACTTTCATTATATATCCCGACCGGTTGCAGTCGATTGAGCACACTTAGAACTTGATCGGTTCAGCCGTTATTGAGATCCGATAATCTGGTACTGCCGCAATTCGCCTGCTCGCGTAAAGTAGCCACGGTAGTGGCGCTGCGCGTAGCTTAGCGCCGAGACACTACCAGTGTCTCTAGATTAAGCTCCCTGGCGGAACGTAATTTGTCGTAGTGCCAGTATCTATGTATTTCTATTTTAGAACAAGCTGAGATTTCGTAATCCTAATAATTTTACTTATGATATTAGATAATAGGAATAATAGCACGTTAAATTCATCGGTAATATAATTATAACATTGTAATAACATCATAAGAAGAGTTGATTAGTATTAATTGGAACTTTTGGTGTAAAATTAAACTTCTAAATTCGTGCTTGATCTTCACGTGATATATATTTTTATTGAAGATGTAACGATTCACCCCCATAAGTGCATCATTCCCGGAAACACCAACCCACCGGATGCTGCTACGGTGACCCCTGGTCACCGTATGCGATGAGAGCGCGATGCGCTCGACATAAGAACAAGC
>NW_017296765.1:28169-28534 GCF_001594075.2 Trachymyrmex cornetzi | reverse complement strand
GAAAATAAAATATCACAATTAATATTAAATAATACATTCTAAATGATATTCTTGGAGTATTGTCATAGACGGAATTTTTTTGGTAGAACTTAATTGATACTTAATTTGTTTGAACACACATTTTCAACAAATGTTTAAAATTTGCATTTTATAGTTAAAAAAAAATTGAAACGGTTATTTAATCTATATTGGATTTTTTCTTATTATAAAATCGCATTTTTTAAGTAATAACAATAATAATATTGATAATTGACTATTACTAATGTTGTATTAATATTACGAATGACATTAATACATATATTATTAATATTTATTAATAAATATTAATATATTATGAAAAAATATTATAAAACTATTGAAATATG
>NW_017296765.1:20086-27328 GCF_001594075.2 Trachymyrmex cornetzi | reverse complement strand
CTGTCTCGCTCGCTCTCGCGGCGAAGAGGGCCGACTCGATGCCGGTAGGTGGGGGTAAAAGTAGTGGGGCTGGATTCCGTGTTGCCGGGGAGCCAAATGTGCATCACTGAGGTTGACCATTCTCCCGGTTTTTCCAATGTATACTTTCCCGCAGGAACAAGGTATTTTGTGTACTCCTGCGGAACTGAGTGGATGTCTTTGATCTTTAAGATTTCTTAAGATTTGTCCTATCTTTTTGGGTGGTTTGAAGATAGTTCGGATATTGTGTTTGTTTAATATCCTGCCAATCCGATCTGTCATATGGGAGGATGGTTAGGATCCTTTCGTCTGGTTGTGTGTCAAAGACCGTTGTCTTGTTTGCATGTTTATTGATTATTTTGGTTATGTTTTTTTTATCGTGTCCGTTTTTCTGTAAGACCAGTTTGAGGTGGTTGAGTTCTGTCTGTAGATGTTCTTTGTCAGAGATGGTGAAAGCTCTATGTACTAGTGAGTTGATTGCTGACTGTTTTTATGCTGGGTGGTGGTGCGACTCGGCATGTAGTAGATATCTGTCTGTGTGTGTTGGTTTTCTGTACACTTGATAGCCTAAGGCATTGTCAGCTTTCTTAGAGATAAGAACGTCTAGGGAGTTTTCCGTTTTCCTCTATATCTAGTTAAGTGGATATTTGGATGTTGTTTGTTGAGGAAAACAAGGAATTTATGTAGTTCGGCCCTGCCGTGTCTCCATATCATGAATGTGTCATCTACATAACGGAACCAAACTTCTGGTTTTTTGGGTGTTTTTCTGAGGGCCTCTTTCTCAAAATGCTTCATGAAGATGTTGGCAATTACAGGAGAAATAGAAGAGCCCATCGCCGCTCCTGAAGTTTGTTCATAAAATTTGTTATAGGAGAAATAAGTGGTTGTCAAGCGGTGCTCTATTAGCGGGAGAGACTTCATGTGAGGCCTTTATTATGTTTAATTTGTCTTTTATTGGGACTTGTGTGAAAAGGGATTCTACGTCGAAACTTACGAGCAGGTCTGTGGGTAAGTTTCATTTAGTAGTTTTCTTACTTATTTTCGAACATTTGTACGCGGAAATACACAAATATGGATTCCGACGTCACGATCGCTCGAAGGTCGAAACAATATACGATGTTTCACTCTCTGAAATAATCTAACGAAATTCTGAACATACTGCCCGCCTCGTATAAAAGCGTATGCGAAATAATATCAAAATGAGTGAGGCGATACGAATATACCGTAGCGACGAGAGTGGTATAACCATCTTAGCAACAAAATAATGCTAACATAAACGGTTAAATTAGAGTAGATCAATTTAACGCAGAAGATACAATAAGAAAGAGCGCTAATAATCAGCGGCTTTGGATACATATAGGATTCGCCATTTGCAGGCAGCTTACATAACTGAGTAATAGATCGCTTCAAAAGAGAATGAGCAGTACAGATCGTGACAACGCGAACGAGTCCTGGGTGGATCTGCTGAATCCTTGCGAGTTTTCACTTGCTCGGGGGAAGCAACGGATTTTTGACGAATACCAATTCTCCTTCAGATTTGCCGTAGCGTTTCGCCACTTATTTCTCTGCTGAAGCGAGTATAAGTAGTCTAGCGATCAAGAAGTCGCTCTCGCATAGAACGCACGAGTTACCATCAGGAAAGTCTTTCCGAATTAATCGTAAGTACAGATTCCTACGGAGCGGCAACCATAGGTCGACCAATAAAAAATGCCTAAGAATGAGCGCAGATAAATTGCCAGGGTCGTCGCAAAGGGCAGGAACCGGAAGTGAATTACGGCATGCTTTAATTTGATAGAGAAGTATCGCAAACTCGGTTTGCGAAAGGGTACGCGACCCGGCGACTCTCTTAAGATGCGTTTTAAAGCCTTTGACTAGATACTGCTCATCGTAGCTGAGAGCAGCGTCTTTTAACTGCCCGCCATGATGGATTAAAGAGTTGGCATCAACAAAAAGATGAAAAGTGCTCAGAAGGCTTGAGCGTGGAAGAGAAGAATTATTTCTTAATGCTTTAAGCTCTGGCGCAAACGTTCCTTTTTGCATGTAGAGGAGCCAGACAGTCTCGACATTGCGTAGCTTTTCAACCTTTAATGACAAAGAGAAGGAAGGGTTGCTTTTTCGTCTCGACCTAGAGATAAATCGATGAACGTAGGTCGTGACTCGAATAAGATTAATCCAATTTGAGAATTTTAGCCTACTCATGGGGACGATGGCATTAAGTTTAAGTCGCGGTACACTAAGAGTTTTAAGAGGCGCGACTTTCGTTTTCGCAGCAAACAAACCTTGACGTCTATTGAAGAGTGAAGGGTGCGTGGATAGACGACGGTAGCATACACTCGATTAGAGGCGTCAGCGAAGCCGTGTATTTCAAAGGCGAGATTATCTCCGTGTTGGCCTGTCCAACGCGGTATTCGGACATTATTGCGTGACTCTAAATCAAGATAATACTCCTTCCATCGTTGATGCAATTCATTAGGAAGGGAGGTATTCAATCATATTGCAGGAGCCATAATAACTCCTGTAACAAAATTTTCGCTAGAATTACGACTAGAGCGGCCCGGCCGAAGGAGTCGTACAGTGGCCTCGCGACGATTGATAGAATAGAGCGTTTCGTCGGCGTCAGTGGAGGCAATGAGTCAACAAGAAAGCGAAACGCATCTTCGTGGGGAAGCCACGAGATGCCAAGAATCTTCAAGGTTTCGTCCTGTGATAGGAGATGATCCGTCATATCGGTTTGACCGATTAACAAATCGCGGAAAGCTCCTGAGAATTCGAGGCCCACTTTTGAAGTGGAAAACCTCCTTTTTTTAAGAATTCCGTTAACTGAGTTCGACACTTGACAAGCAATTTGGTACCATCCGCACCGAATAGTACTTCATTCACGTAAGTTGATTCATTAAGTACAGAGACTGCCGCAGGATAATTGGAGCCCTCGTCTAATGCTAGCTGCTTTAAGACGCGCATCGCAAGGTATGGGGGAGGAGCGAGCCCGTACGTTACGGTAAGAAGACGGAAGTGCTCGATTGACCCGTCGCCGGACGGGCGCCAGAGAATCCGCTGGAAATCGGTATCAAGAGTGAACCAGAATCTGGCGAAACATTTTTGTAATGTCCGCGGTCTAAACGAAGCGTCACTGACGCTAACGTAATAGAATAGCGGGAAGATCCTGCTGTAACTTAGGTCCAACAGTAGATAATCGTTCAGTGAAATGCGGTTTGTCGTCTTACAAGAGGCGTTGAAAACGACACGCAGTTTCGTGGTGCTACTATTCGCGTAAAATGGATGATGACGAATATATACGGCGTTAGGAGCGGCCTTTTCAATACTGGGAATCTGATTCATATGTCCCAACGAACGATATTCGTCTAAGAATTCGTTATATGGCATTCGTTATATCGCAGCGCGGTTTCGCAATCTAGTCTCCATTTTATTCTGAAGTAAAGTAGCGATAGGCAGCGAAACACCTATGTCTACTGGAGGCTCATGCCGAAATGGGAACCGAACCACGTACCGCCTTCGGGGGAGCGGCTGTGAGTGACGAGGAAATATTGCTCGCAACGACTTTCCTCTTCAGTGAGTGGAGGAGGGCGCGAGACCTCCTCGTCCTCCCAGAATCTCTGGAGGAGCGAATTTGTATCTTAAACTGATACTCAATTACATACTATAGAATTTTCGGACTCTACTGATCTACGACTCGTGGAGCAAGAGAAAATCCAGCCTAGCGCTGTCACTTGCGCAGTAGATGTACCGAGAGGGCCTTTACGAATGCTTTGCATCAAAAGAGAACCGTTTAGATCGGCGCCTGTCAACAAATAAATTTGGTGGCGCCTCGCGGGATTGGAGTCGGCAAACGGTAGACCTCGCAGATGAGACCACGCTTCAAAGGGCTAAATCTGTGACGCCGCGTATGACGTGTGCGTTGAAAAACGTATGGGTTCACCGGGAACCTCGGCTTAGACATTGAGCACAGTGTTAATTGAAGAGAAACGCGAGACTTGCTAAGCCCGTGAATTTCTATCCGAAACATTTAACGAGTAAATCGGCGCGTTGCCGTTTAGTACGCAATGCCTGTCAGAGCAATTCCGAAATAAAACTAAATGTGGATCCTTGATCCAGTAACGCGCGAATTTTAAAACTTCGACTTTCAACTGTATGAATGTCGACCCAGGCCATAGCAAGAAGGATATTCGGAGGAGCCATGTCAGGCGGAAGAACGGTCTGCACGTTTGCAATGGGAGTGCTGCCCACGCGCGCGCGCGTAGCGGGAGACGCCCGCTTCCAGATATCTTGCCATCTCGAAACATTTTATGTTCCTTATATGATTATATATGGTGCCACATATAATTATATCCCACATATAATTGCATACTACATATATAATGTCCAAGATATGTACACATGTATAAAACGATACTTTGTTACAGAACACGTAGTATAATTCTCTACTCTTAACGTAATCCAGGACCAACGACATGGACGTGGTAGGGGTCCCGTGTATGCGTGCGTGCGTGCGTGCGTGCGTATGTATTATATTCATGCGTGCGTGTGTATTCATGAGATACGCAATTATATTACTTAATAAAAAATTGTTTTTCAATTATTTATTAAGTTATTTTCATCATTCAAATCCTGGGAATTACACTACATATTCTGTACATAGCTTGGACATTATATATGGTATGTAATTATATGTGGGATATAATTATATGTGGCACCATATATAATCATATAAGAAACATAAAATGTTCCGAAATGGCGAAATATCTGAAAAACTATAAGTTTTATAAAAAAATGTTTTAAATAAAAGTTATAGCATTTAAGAAGGCCTAACCGCTGGCTTCATCAGTTTGACTTAGGGTGGCGTTGCCAAGGTAGGGCAAAGTCAACTCGAATTTTTTAATTGAGACTCCCACTTTTTCTTTCATTTTCTTATAATCCTTGCTGAGATCTTTCCAAAACACCATAATTTTATCTATTTTAGGTCAGCCATTTAGAAGTTATTGAATATTTTATGGTGAGATGTCAGTCTCGGTAGGTGAATCGATCACGAAAACTGTTCATTTATAAATGTCAAATGGAGAAGGGTGAACAAATATGTATAATATCTCATATAAATGTTATATGGTTGTCATAATTGTTATATAATTGTCATATAAATATTATATAAATATCATATAAATGTGTTATATTGTTGAACTTTTACTGCTAATAACTTTTTAACGAAGAACGACCGCCACCTAAAACCTGTCGGAAGGTCTCAGGGTCATGACCTTGACAACATACGTCAAGGTCAAGGTCATCTGCGGAGTATCCTTTAATCTAAATAATTACCGTTAATTTTTAATTATTCTACGATAATCACAATTCGCGACGGCAACAGAAGTGAGTCCTTATAGGCAGGAAAGTTGTCGGTGGACGAGAGAAATAGGCTGTAAGAATAACACAGAAATTAACAAGAAAAGAGATGACAAATGTATTTAAGAAGTCGATTTACAATTGACTTTAAGAATTCAGCTCGATAGGCCTGGTCTTAAAGCTCGGCATCCGCGTGAACAACAATGTCGATAATAATGCCGGTTAGGCAACTACGCGAACTAAAGTTTATCGTCAGTATATAAGAGCTCGTACTCTGACAAAAGTTTTTTATCAGGTTGGATAATTTCGACACAAATCGGAATGAATCTTTAGCGCGGTTTGTACCTCAATTCTGTCGTCGTAATCAGCAGAAGGTTAGACTGGCTAATACACAATAAAATTACATAAATTAATTCCACATAATATAAAGTGACTCTACTGTGGTAAGGGGGCCAGCGCAAATCGGTAACTCTATTTCTCTCAAAAAGAAAAGGTGTACGGGCGAATGGCACGTGGCTCATAATTTTACTGATTCACACGGTAGCAATTAGTTCGACCTCTCCAAACTTCGTGAGTTTTCATGCGCGATCCATCCGAAGCTACGAACCCTGTGATTGGCAGCTTTACAACGGCGACAACTTTCGTCTCACCGAAACTCTCGTATCCACCGGTGTCCTTGCGACAACCTTGATTCACGCAGGTCGTTTAACCCCCCTTCAATCGGGGTCCTATCACGCGCCGATTGGCCCTGATTAATCACGCGGCTCCGCGAATCGTATAGGCCCTCGCAGGCCGCAAGTCCTTACGCTTTAAGGCGCGCAACATAAATTGAAGAACTCTAAGGTCGCCTGTAGCTTCCTGTATTATAAGGGTTGACTCGGAAAATCCGGGAGAAGCTCCGCCTTCGGCTCCGTATCGGGATGTCGTTCTCTCCAACTGATCTCATCCTCAGCCACCTGGCGTACTCACAGCCTTCCCTTTCCATAGTTCTTGTCTATAAAAGGTGTGCGATATAGCAAAGTTCAGGACAGCGCATTACAAAATTATACGACGTGCGTGTCCGGATCCCCGGATGAAGTGGCTCCCAACTCGTCGCATTTTCGTCCTTCTCTACGTAGTGGTTTTCCTTCCTTCGATGATGAGTGAGACGACAAGATTATAGAACAATATTTTAGCGACCGAGCACAATCCGCCGATAACACCTGATCTAAATGCGAAACTAACTAAAAAAATAAGTTTGCAACAAAAAGAAACAAAAAAAATTAACTAAATGTATAATTAGCGCACGCTCGCATGTGCGCTCGTACGCACGCCCGTTTGCGCTCTCGCCCTGTGAGCCGGAAGGACGCAAAATCCCCCGCAGACGATCCGCAACAGTGACGGACAAAAATTGTCACATTATAATATATTGTACATATAATTCGCAATAAATTATTTAAAGCATTAGATCCAATTTTAACCGTTATAGGTTTTAATATTCTTACTTGATATATTCACATTATTGTCTTAATAAATTGAAACGACCTTACTTTGCGCGGACGTAGCTCGCCGGTCACGGGCTGCGGCCAAGGTCGCAAAGAGATTCGGCCAGGAGGAGAGAGACAAGGCGGTATGAATGAATCAGAATACGGTTTTGAGAAATAAGAACGCTGATATATTCTGTTGTTCAAGTACAGAGTGTGAGTGTGTGTATATGTATGTGTATGTGGGTACGTGTGATACCAGTCGTCGCGGCTGGTATTCACGAACGGCGGTTTGTGCGTGTGTGTACAAAATCGGTGTCGGTGTGAGTGTGCGGTGTGTGTGTATAACGCGGGTGTGTGTGTGCGGCGGGCACGATTCGCCGTGCGAATCGTGGTCGCGTGCTTCGCT
>NW_017296765.1:17667-19412 GCF_001594075.2 Trachymyrmex cornetzi | reverse complement strand
CACCGTAGCGGCATCCGGCGAGTTGGCATTGCCGGGAACGATGCAGCTCTGGGGGTGCATCGTTACAAAATCATTATTGTTTATTTAAATGTGTTTATAAATAAATATCGAGAAATTTTCAATAAAATAATTACATTGTAAAGAATCATTGTATTAAAAAATTATGGAATGTTTATGATATTTAATACCGATAAATGAATTAATTTTTTTGCTTTATTAGCGCTCTTAAAAAAGATACATAATATTAAACGTTAGGATAACTCCGGTATATACGCCGCACCTATCAAAAACTTAATTTATTAAGTATTAGTTACTGTAGTTAAAATAAACGAACTATATCAGTACAAACTTTATACTGTCTACTACTATGAAAAAAGTATTAGAAATTCGAAATATTTAGTTTTCGTACTAAAAAATAAACATTTAAAATCTTGCATTTTTGTTATATATAGATAATAGGTGGGATATATGTCAAAAATGCAAGGGTTTCAACAAACTAAACAAAGAATACGAAAGCAAAGCTCTTGTATTTTGCTCTGTACAACATGCTTTACTATTCTTCTACACGTATGTATCACGAAATAACTACTAGGTCTTTTTCACGCCTTACAGTAATCATTTTATGTAGATTATAATTTATGATGCTACTTGTTGCACACACAGTAACAAATCGATTCAACTCACAATAATTTCATTAATATTAACAATAAGAAGCTGAAATTATAACTCAAAAAAATTATAACTCTAATATAACATAAAGGCATGTAATAGAGTAGTTGCGAGAAATTACCCTCCTCCTTCTATTTTTTTTGACTTCCCGGCGTAAATCCCAGCGCGGCCTATATAACGGAGTTACCCTAAATATTTAATATTTAATTTTTCAAATGTGCGAATTGGAACATTTCAGATAATTTCGGTACCTTATATGGATTGTAGGGTGATCCAGCGCTTAAACATCGGTTTGTCCAGTTGTAAAAATCTTTTCCTGATGGATCCTCATGTATCATCCACCTAAATAATAAAAAATGTTAAGTTATGACTGTTTCTCGTCAAAAATGAAAAGTTCCGAGATGTACACACGGCATCATAGACGCCTCGCCATCTGAATTTGCACGAGTATCGAGACATGTTCAAGACGCGCGTTCCTTTCAAAGTATAACCACTGGATATCGTGTTGAAGAAGGATTGATTTCAATGTAATTCGTTTTGACGAACGCGTGCACGCACGCACGCGGATCAGATCTCTACATCATATCGCGCACGTTTATTCACAATATCATTGATGCTTCCAATGTCTTTTTTCATTCCAATCGCCATTTTGGATCCGCCATTTTGAATTTTCAAAAACGCCATACGGCATCGAAAAATAGATATTTCAAAGAAAATTTTAAACTCTTTTAAAGAATTTTATCTCAAAAATTGAAATGGGCATGGGGGTGGCCGATTTAACAGAGAACGCCCTATATATATATATATATATATACATATATACATATGTATGTAGAAGGGCAGTTTTTGGATCGATTTTTAGCATGCTTCGGCAGTTTCGAGGACTTCTGATACTTTTGACGTCAGTCTTGAAAGTTATACATGTTTATCGGTAGTTTTAGGGACTGTTCTGAAAACGACCGTTACTATATGTCTTTATATAAATTCCTCAAAACCACCAATACAAAGATATGTAATACCACGCGTTATGTTTTTGTTTGTGCGTTAACGGAAGGTCAAGATTCAGAGACCACCGA
>NW_017296765.1:15060-17509 GCF_001594075.2 Trachymyrmex cornetzi | reverse complement strand
CAAAAATAAGGTGTTCCATTTCAGAAAATCAATGTAACCTTGACCTGACCTTGGCTACGCAACCCAAGGTCAAACTGATAAGAGCAGTAAATAGATATTTTTAAACCATATAACTTTTGTCTGTGTAACGTCCGGTGCGCTACAATATAGCGTCCCGTCCGTTTACCAAGCGAACGCGAGCACGGAGTATAGCGAACGATACATTACGTGCCACGAGAGCCTATAGGACATGCTACCGCAGCCGTTGCCAACGAACGCTGCGCGCACAGCGCCTGCGAGACTAAAATAGAAAAATTAATAGAAAAATGCCCTAGAACACGTAGATAGCATCGCCAAAAGACGGGAAATAACGAACATTATAACTAGCAACTAAATAATCTCGAGGAAATAGCGCCAATCCACCAAGAACAAGTAAAAACGCGTAATCACTTGCAAAATGCATAGCGATGCAACGCGAAACGCGCACATCGATCACGAAGGCCTCAAAAAGCAAATAAAAGCTATTGCGAATTAAATAAGGGCACGAATAACGAAATGAGAGCCTTAAATAAACAAAGGAGACTCACGAGCGCTTCGGAAGAAGGAACCAAAGATACGCGGAAAAGCGGAATGAAAAAACGCGCAAAAGATACACACTAGCTACGCCGTGACCGAGTGCATCACGCGCCAACCAAGAGCACCCCTAGGAATATTGCGAACCCCGCTAAAAATAAGAACAACCGAAAGAACAAAAAGACGCACAATAATTAAATAAATAGCGATAGAAGAATTAGAACATTCTAGAGAATTTCGCAACAACACGTGTGCGAAAACACCCCCTTACCGCGAGGGATCACGATACAAAATATATATAAAAGCAGGACGATTTACAGCAAAGCACCTTATTCTTCTTCCTGAATATAGCCGAGGTAAGGTACCTGGGGAGCGCTTACACTGAGCGTGGCTACTTCCTTCTTACCCGAGGATCCCTTCACAGTGCTTACGATTAAGCGTAGAGGACATCCTCTTCGCCTACCTTACTCCAGCCTTTACCGAGCGCCTCCCCAGGCGAGGAAGGCTATCCTCTATCCCCTTGGACGACTGCGCTTCAACGGGAGCGTTGTCATCCAAGTATATTCCTCGTGGAAGCTCCGACGAGCGCTTTAAACGGCGTCGAGTATTCCACTCCTCCCCACCAAACACTCACTCTTCGTCTTTTCTTTCTCGAGTATATAGATGCCCAAGAGAAAGCGCGTAAGGAGTAAGAGGGGAGGATGGCGGGTCCATCTACGCGCCCTTAAAAAGGCACTCCACGCATCCGAAGACTTCGACCCCGCTAGATATTGGGCCGAGGACCGCTCCACGACAAACGACAAAACCGCGTGCCCACCGGAGACTTGGGAACCGCCCCGCTCCTCTGCAGTACCGCAGTCTCCGAAGGAGCCTACGCGTCTTCCGCCGCCAAAGCCAAAACCGCGATCTCCGCCTTACGTGGCCCCCATCAGGAAGCCAACAAGGCCGATTTTGGTCACCTCGCGGCCCACCGTTAAAACTATAACGCCATGCAACATTAACATTAAAATTATAAATCCATATTCAATTGTATTCTTTCTTGCACCCTTCCTGTTCTTCCCGACCCAACGGAGAGTGTAGATAGAGAGATTTGCGAAATGAAGTCACCTGACGCATCCTCTAAACTCTCCATATTATTTTGTTGGAAGGACACGGAGGGATAGCCATTCAAATCTCTTATAATTAAATACATTATCTCCGAATTTCGTGCTCATTTCCGAGCACTGGTGACAGCTGCCTATTCCCAACGAAAGGAAAACGCGTCAAAACACCGCGTAGAAGCCAAGGCTTCGCGCGCCCCGCTCCACGTTCACGTTCCCACCGAGTTACGCCGCGTCTCGTGACTGCGGAAGTCTCGCGCTCAGGACGTAACAGTCTGAAACACTTTTCTGTAAAACTTATACTTCCTGAAATATTTAGGTGTCCCGACCTTTTTGGGACACCCTGTATATTTCACGAATATCACTGCGCAGCTCGGACTTAGGCTTAGGCGTTTGATGAATGCTTGCGTGCGCTTCATTTTCGACCTTCGTAGGGACGAACACATCTCCCCGTTTTACGATAGGTTGGAATGGCTGAATGCGGATGATGGAAGAGTTTACCTTATGTGCTGTCTTCTTTTTTCGATTCTCCGGTCGGGCTCCCCTTCATACCTAGCCTCAAATTTTCATTTCCACAGTTCAACCCGGACCACTTCGCGGGCTTCCCCTCTTGACCTCACTGTCCCTTCCTGTAGAACCACCAGTTACCAGAAATCCTTTCTCTCCACTGCCTCCTCCCTGTGGAATTCACTCCCTCTCTCTATTCGTGAATCGAATTCAATGAGTTCCTTCAAGCGGGGGCTCTTCAGTCATTTACGGAGGCGGGCAAGCGCATGCGATCGAGGCGTGTCTTGATT
>NW_017296765.1:9331-14839 GCF_001594075.2 Trachymyrmex cornetzi | reverse complement strand
TTTTTTTTTTTTTTTTGCTAAAGTTATACTCTATCTCTCTTCGCCATTGTATCATTGTCAACTCTTGTAACGCCATTGTATCATTGTCAATTCTTGTAACGATATTTCATAGGTGTATTTGATATTGTATCTACTCTATTATACTTTTCTCTCTTCGCTATTGTATTTTTGTCAATTCTTGCAACGCTATTTTTTAAATGTATCTACTATTGTACCTACTCTATTATACTTTTCACGCATGTACTTAGAGGGTTCGCCCTAGGACAGCAATAAACGCTTTATCTATCTATCTATCTATCTATATACTGGGTGTATAAAAAGTCTGGGACCCATTAAATATCTTGAAAAGTAATCATTTTTGAGAAAAATGTTTTATACAAAAGATGTAGGGTTGAAAATGATCTATTGAATGACCTTATCAATTTGACCTTGGATGGTGCCACCAAGGTCAAGTCAAGATCAAATCCATTTTCTTAAACGAAATATTCTATTTTTGATTCCAAAATCTAATAGCTGAGGTCGGGAGCTTTCCAAAACACTATAATAATGCCTCTTTTTAATCAGGACTTTTCAAGTTATGAGAGTTGAAAGTAACGGAACCGCGGCGGCATTAGCATTACCTAAGCTAAGATTATCGTATCCATTTTATTATTATATCTTTGTTTATTTGTTCTTGTCTTATTCTATAGATAACAATTTTGCATGTGATAGATTAAAAATATGTTTTCTATTCAGAGGTATAACTTGACGAAGTTCCAGATCGCGGTGGGGTCTAGCCGAGAAAGTAATTAAAAACTGGCAGGAAAGGCGAGTTGGGTTAAAGGAATGACAAATGCTCAAACGAATGGCAGTTGATTTAGATATATTAGGTGTACAACTTTGCTTCCGCCGTTTTCCTATAGATGGCTTTAGCGGTAAGTGGTGGTCAAAATAAAGACATCATAGACGTCATAGTACAATAAACTTGGGCATCTGTCAACATAACTCCATAGAAACCTTAGTCGATTTGTGTATGCATCATAAAGTGATCCTCGATTGAAAATGTCAGTTTACGAGCCAAATTCTCATCATTTGCGGAAGGTTCTAATTTTCTGCTTCAATATGAAGAAATCTGCGGCTGAGGCTCATCGAATGCTTTCAAATACTTATGGTGAGGCCGCTATTAGTGAAAGAACGTGTCGTGAGTGGTTTCAACGCTTCAACAACGGTGATTTTGACGTCGAAGACCGGCATAGCGTTGGAAGAGAGAAGGTTTTCGAAAATACAGAATTGGAGGCATTACTTGATCAAGATTCGTGTCAAAATCAAGAAGAATTGGCACGATCATTGGGAGTGATTCAACAAGCCATTTCAAAACGCCTTAAAGCCATGGGAATGATTCAGAAGCAAGGAAATTGGGTGCCGTACGAGTTGAAGCCGAGAGATGTTGAACGGCGTTTGTTTGCTTGTGAACAGCTGCTTAAAAGGCAAAGACGAAAGGGATTTCTGCATCGCATTGTGACTGGGGACGAAAAATGGGTTCATTACGACACCTCCAAGCACAGAAAATCATGGGGAGTTCCCGGCCATGTTTCCACGTCGACGGCCAAACCGAATATTTACGGCTCCAAGGTCATGCTCTGCATTTGGTGAGACCAGCTCGGCGTAGTGTATTATGAGTTGTTAAAACCGACTGAAACAATCACAGGCGATCGGTATCGAACGCAATTGATGCGTTTGAGCCGAGCATTGAAAGACAAACGGCCGCAATACAACGAGAGACACGATAAAGTGATTTTGCAGCATGACAATGCTCGACCCCATGTTGCGAAAGTGGTCAAGACATACTTGGAAACGTTGAAATGGGAAGTCCTACCCCACCCGCCGTATTCTCCAGACGTTGCTCCCTCTGACTATCACTTGTTTCGATCAATGGCACACAGCCTGGCTGACTAGCACTTCCGGTCTTATGAAGAAGTAAAAAATTTGATCGATTCGTGGATCGCCTAAAAAGATGACCAGTTTTTTCGACACGGGATTCGTACGCTGCCCGAAAGATG
This sequence comes from Trachymyrmex cornetzi, assembly GCF_001594075.2. NCBI lineage: Eukaryota > Metazoa > Arthropoda > Insecta > Hymenoptera > Formicidae > Trachymyrmex > Trachymyrmex cornetzi. The sequence continues at coordinate 12,800 of NW_017296765.1, read as the reverse complement.
GGAGAAAGTAGTAGCCAGCGATGGACAATACTTTGAGTCATAAATGTATAACCAGTTTTTTACAATAAAGCCTCGAATTTCGGAAAAAAAACGGCGGAAACAAAGTTGTATGCCATTGTCTTTATTTCTAAAAAATCGATTGAAAAGTCTTGTCGCTTGCGTAAGACCTCCTATGACCACCCCATCCTCGCATCATTATAATGGATCATCTTAGCTTAGGTAATGCTAATGCCGCGACGGTTCCGTAACTTTCAACTCTCATAACTTGAAAAGTACTGATTAAAAAGAGGCTTTGTTGTAGTGTTTTGGAAGCTCCCGACCTGAGCTATTAGGTTCTAGAATCATAAATAGGATTTTTTGTTTAAAAAAATCGATTTGACCTTGACTTTATCTTGGTGGCACCATTCAAGGTCAAATTGATAAGGTCATTCAATAGATCATTTTCAACCCTACCTCTTTTGTATAAAACATTTTTCTCAAAATTGATTACTTTTCGAGGTATTTAATTGATCCGTGACTTTCTGTACACCCTATATATAGAGGGTCTTTAAAAAGTCCAGAAACGGTCGAATATCTTGAAACGAAGCATTTTTGAGAAAAATGTTTCAGACAAAAATTGTAGGATTTAAAATGATGTATTTACTGATGTAATCAGTTTGAGTGGTGTCGCAAAGGCCAGGTCAAGGTCACGTCGAATTTTTTAAATTTTGTTGATGTAGAATTTTAGTATCGTATTTTCTCATTTTGATAAAAATAATTGTTAGTTAAGAAAATGCGGTACTAAAAGGTTGATAAAAATTTCTGAAAAGGTGTCTAAAGCTTTATGAGAAAAAAGTAAACAATTTTAGTCTCTTGCTGTTTTTCTGTAAAGGTGATACCGCATGAAACATTTTGCGGTTATTTCCTGACACCCTGTATATGTATTTATATATACAGGAAAAGAAGAATTATATATTAGAAGAGGTGATAGTGTCTCGGCGCTAAGCAAGCGCAGCGACACTACCGTGTACTTTACGCAAGACCGCGAGTTGCGGGGAATCGAGATTATTGAATCTCATTAACGACTGAACCGATCGTGTTCATGTACGCTTAATCGATAGCTTATACTCCGATTGTACAATACGTGCTTTTATATTTTTCTCTACGTGCCCCACAAGCGGAGATATTGCGGCGCAAACTCCGAATCTAATACTTTTAATGTAAATACGTCGTCGTCGTTATCGTCGCCATTATGGAGTAGGGAAAATGTCCTTTCGAAATTTTTGGCGCGAAAGGCAAATGTGGCGCTAGTAATAGATGGTCAGCGAGCGTTGCTGCGATTCTGCGCTATTTGCACATTTTACACATTTTACGCTCTGTAAAGGTTATAAGTGAGATTACTGTCTCACAATCGCGGAGGAGTTGAATGAGTGTATGAGGGTATATTCCGGTTTCAAATTAAATTTTGATTGATACAGATACATTCAATCAATGAGTTTTGTAAAAATAAATGAAAGTTTGACAAGAAAAAGGTGTCGCTCTGCCTCATGAGCCGTGATATTAGTCATTGAAGTTAACAACTATTCAAGTTAGAAAGTCCGTCATAGCTACGAAATACTGCGATGCAAGCATACACTGCGAACATTGCAGTAAAATTTTCATTTCTCTGCTTTAAAATATAAGAAAGTCATTTGTATTTTAAAGCAGAAAATATTTTTTAAACAATATGTGGTGGCTGCTTCGTGACAGAGTTTCTAACCTAAATAATCATCGACTTTAACGATTAATATCTCGGTTCACGGGGCAAAACATTTTTTCTTGTTTACGCGAAACACGTTAATTAATTGTATTTTTATCAATCAGATAATTCTTAACATAATGGGTGTATCCAGCATGACTATTCACTGAACGTATTTATTACTAAAACCTTATTGTAGAATGTGTGTCATGGGCTTTCTACAATAAATCATTAGTGATAAATCAGAAGTCAGAAGCTTAGAATTGATCAATCACAATCGTGAATGTTTAGCATTTGACTTCTGATTTATGACTAATGGCTTATTGTAGAAGGCCCATTATGGTTAAGGGGATGCTGGAGCGACGGTCGAAGTTAATCAAGGTCGATATTACAGGTTTTTATTTCCAATGTATAAGATGCTTACGCCCTCTGGGTTAACATGATCATGCAGGAAATTCGATCGATTAATTATCGATATTTTTATTCCGTTTCCTACATTACCATCTTGCTCAGGGACGAAAACATGTATTAGGCTCGATTCCACAAATGTAAGATTTATTTTATTTTGGAAAATTTTCTAATTTTACAATTAAGAAAAATAAACCGGGATTGAAGTTAATCTTATGTTTGTGGAATCGGGCCTTAGAAATACAGTTGTATTATACACATGCAATATAGACCGCGTTCCAATATATAACTACCACCAGCACTAAAAATCTGTAATATACATAAAGTACAGATTTTTTACTAATAGTTATATCGATACGAAGCCGTAGTAGCACTTTTTTCTTACGTCCAATGCCATTTTAGGTTAGAATATATTATCAATTAATGAATACAACATTGCACATACATGATGTATCTCTTTTTGCTCTGCCTAATAAAAAGAGATAGATACTTGTAGTATTTACATCACTGACATGTCAACTTATATTCCAATATAGAAAATTGTATGTATATTGTACTATGTGAACACACACACGCACGCATTATATAAACAGATAAAAGTTACTCATGAGATAATTATGCAGATTATCTGTACGCAATATTAGAACTTTATGTATATATACATTGTATAATATGTGTGTATTCACATCGCACAAACATACATTTATAATTCTAACATTGTTGTAACATAAAAAGACATTATTAGTGAATATGAATTATAATATTTTATATGTATTATAATGTACATATACACAATAACGTACCCAAACTATAATTTTAATATTGCATATATCATTAATTCACTAACATGTCTATATGCAATAATAGAATAATATTGTGTCATTGTGTGTGTACATTATAATACACATAAAATGTAATTGTAATTCGTATTCATGAATGTCTTTTTATATACAACGTTAGAATTAAATTTTATGTGTATCATTATATATACATTATATATTATAATATAAAATTCTAATATTGTATAAAAATGGACATAGAGAATATCTGCATGAATATCCCAGCAAGAGTAATTTTTAATAATGTGTGTTATTGACATTATAATACACATACAATTTAACATATTACACGTATAAATATATACTGACATTGGCCTTGCCTTAGTGCCAAGACACTACCGTGTCTCCAGATCAGTAATATCTCTATATTTGAGCATAGATAACTTCTATCTCTCTTTTTGATAGACATAGCAAAAAATGGAGTAGCTACATATATACATACACATATATACATATGTATGCAACACGTGTCCATATATTGACAATAATACATGTTACATTTTAA
>NW_017296765.1:2789-3073 GCF_001594075.2 Trachymyrmex cornetzi | reverse complement strand
CACATATACTGTCCTATACTAAGGCTACATTCAAAAACGTCCTCTCCGAGAAAGATTGTACTCTATATACTATAGTATATGTTACGTGTAGTAAGTGTAGTAAGTAGTAAGTGGGCAGCTATGGGCCATCAAAACAAACCCCCTCCACTCGAACTCCGGCGCCAGGTGGGCGTGACCTAGACGGGACTGTCAGGGAAAATGGTACGCTCTGATTGGTCGGTGACGTGAGGGTGGGCTAACGAGGTAATTAAATGTCGTGTTTTGATTGGCTCGGCCCATAGCTG
>NW_017296765.1:0-241 GCF_001594075.2 Trachymyrmex cornetzi | reverse complement strand
TCAGCATTCTAGCGTGTGCGAGTAGCACACCCGGACTTATTTTTGCTCTTCTTACGAGTAAACTGGCATCGAGAATACGTATTTTTGACAACGTTCTAGTCTCCATAAGGCAAAATGAATCTTTCGAGCGTACGAGTCTCATTCTAACTTCCACACCGTTAATTAAAAATTTATTTTCATTGAAAACGTCGCAGTGAAGGTGACCTACGAGATCTAGCGCACGATTTCCTTGAATGTATTT
>NW_017296764.1:833-1234 GCF_001594075.2 Trachymyrmex cornetzi | reverse complement strand
GGTACACCCGGTCTTTACGAATTGATTTTCAAGAGAATTCCCGACGATGCTCTCTACACGGAAGACGATATGAACAAGTACAAGAGCATGCTGCTGGCGACGAACGCGCACAAACACAAGCATCATTCGCAGGGCCGATTATTGAGCAACAGGGGATACAAGTACAAGCATATAATCGCGCCGCTGATGTCGATGACACCCAAGAAACAGAATAAGAAATCTGGAAAGGGATTACCTCGCGCAATGACGCTAAACGACAACGCGATCGATTACGTGCACTGGGACGATCCCAACGAGCTGGTGGTCTACGACGCTTCGCACCGAGCGGGCAACAACGCTCACGACAACGAGATGCTGTCCATCATCGAGGAACTTCGCGAAGCCGGTCTTATTATAAATTA
>NW_017296764.1:0-303 GCF_001594075.2 Trachymyrmex cornetzi | reverse complement strand
CAAGAACGACATGTGGAAGATGTTTACGCTCAACGGCAATTACAAGTGGATCGACGAGCTGTCGCGTCTCGTATCGTATTACAATTGCGCGCAAGCATCGCACTATCGGCATGCGACCCGTCGATGTAACTCCCGCGATCGCCGAAAGACTCTTGGACACGGTGTACAGCGCGATAAAAATCACTGGTCCGACAAAATTCAAAGTTGACGATTCGGTACGCGTGAGCAAGTACAAGACCCTTTTTGAGAAGGGCTACACGCCAAATTGGACCACCGAGGTGTTTAAGATCGTTAAAGTGCAGC
>NW_017296763.1:1349-1628 GCF_001594075.2 Trachymyrmex cornetzi | reverse complement strand
TTAAAAACCCAAATTCACTGCTTTAGCAAAGAATTTGTTGTTAATGCAGAGAACTTATGTTTTCACGAAAGCAGTGAATCTGTGTTTTTAAAGCAGTGAACTACTACTATGACATGTTTCCTAACCTGAATAATCGTCGACTTTAACGATTACGATCTCGGTTCATGGGGCAGAGCAACGGTTTTTTCTTATCAAATCTTTACTTTTACACGAAAACACATCGATTGAGTGTATTTTTATCAAAATTTGTGGTGGCCAGGATGTTCTTTACATTAACCA
>NW_017296763.1:0-1109 GCF_001594075.2 Trachymyrmex cornetzi | reverse complement strand
CATCATCTCATCATGATAGACAACCTTATATACAAAAATCTGTAGAGAAGATCAAGGAGAGGTTCAATCTGGAGTTATGTGGGGGAAGTTTGAAAAGAATATTGAGTAAAGGAAAGTATGATCTTTCTTGTAATCATTCAGTATCACTCTGATCAATCCATCAATTTGTTTTTTAATAAATATCTCTTCAGATGTGAATTTTTTGAGATCCACATCTGAAATGATGTTCATTAAAAAGCTAATTGATGAATTAAACAAACAAGGTGATACTGAACGATTACTACAGTCGTACTTTACTTTACTCAATATAACTTTCTCCACATAACTCCAGATTGAATCTCTCCTTGATCTTCTCTACAGATTTTGTATATAAGGTTGTCTATCATGATGACAGTTAACAGAACATCTTACAAGTACTTTGTTACAACAAGTCATCATATCTCGATATTATTCTACATAATTTGTTGGAAACACACAGGTATTACATTTATTACATAACTTGACTCATGAATTATTGTAATTTATTTAAAAACATTCATGCTACAATTTGGAAATTTCGTGTGCAATTTACTATTAATGACGAACGTTTGGACTATCGGATTGATTGTAATAATAGGCATTCATTCCTCTGGATCATATAACTGGACACTTTTGTCTATCATCAGTATTTATTAGGGGAACTCACTTTTAATCATAGATAATCAATTTGTAACAAACGTTTCCTGCGTAATTAATAAGTTAAACATAGTATAACGTTAAAACTCAAATTTACGGCTTTTACGTTGTACTAATGCGTTAAATTATGTTAAGAATTATTGTGTTACTGAAGATGGCCTAATTTAAGGCCGTAACGTTTATTTAATTATTATTTGAAATATAAAATATCAGTTACTAATATCTTGCGCGGTGTATACCCTTCAATTTTCCGTTTTAAATTTAAACCACGCATTGACATTTATTCTTTAATGAATCGTTAATAGAGAAGTTATCTGTTATGAAAGTATGAAAATATGTTAAACCACAGGCCTGTCCGACACTTTGCTGTGAGTCGAAAACGCCTCCATCTCTCCGTCATCTCGGTACAGCGAGACGGAGCTAAAATAACAAAG
>NW_017296762.1:0-228 GCF_001594075.2 Trachymyrmex cornetzi | reverse complement strand
ACACGTGCCAGCGCGAACTTGTTCATTCCTGTTTTATCTCCCATTTCTCCCTATTGAAAGCAAAGGCCTCCCGAAAATTCTCGTAAAAGTCCTCGTTATAAATAATAAGAAAAAACCCTTTCACTAAGCGTCAACACGTTGGAGACATCGAACCGTTGCAGTAACAAAAATGACCTGCAGGACAAAAGCTGTGTGCTATTCATGTTCGCTGACCGTACCTTCCCCCTC
>NW_017296761.1:7917-8192 GCF_001594075.2 Trachymyrmex cornetzi | reverse complement strand
AGGACACGTAAAAATGTAATGAGAGAGAATGGCTCCTTTTCTCAAACCCGCCACTTCCTTGACGCTAAATTTCTTTCCAACGATAAATCCTTGCAGATCCACAAATGTTGGTACGGTCATGAACGATTTTTCTAGACTGCGATCGATTTCGATGAATCGTATATTTTATAGCGTGCCGGAGAATGCACTTAGGTGATTTTACGCACAACGTTGGTCAACGGATTGTACTGAACCACGCGATCGTGTATGATGAGACAATAGGCTGTAGTATTTGC
>NW_017296761.1:2419-3001 GCF_001594075.2 Trachymyrmex cornetzi | reverse complement strand
AAAAAAAAATCCCGATACACGTGTTCGCTTATTTTATACAATTGGTAAAAAAAGTTTGAAGCGATTTAAAAATGTCGAAAAAAAATGTGTTCGGTTTGTAAAAGAATGCCCCTTTGAAGCGATTTAAAAATGTCGAAAAAAAAAAGTGTTCGGTTTGTAAAAGAATGCCCCATATACTGCAACTGCTCGGCGCTCAAATTCAGAATGTCGGAAGGATGATGTAGCGCGAGATACATTTTATTACTGCGCGACTCGCGGATTCGCGGGCCTTTAAATAGGTGGTCGAGAGCGCACAACCCGTAGTGCGAGCATGAAATTCGTGCTGCAACCGTTGGCGATACGCATCACGAACTGCGACGCGAAATCGCGAATAATGGGAAGCGGCGTGGAGAAGCGCAAGCACGGCGAAATGCTGCCGAATACTATACGTGCGATCATTTGCGGCCCGTCGAATTGCGGTAAAACCAACGTTCTCATAAGCTTACTTGAGAGTCCGAATGGCATACGTTTCGAGAACGTGTACGTCTACTCGAAATCGTTGCAACAGCCAGTATCAATATCTCGAAAATTTGTTTACATCTA
>NW_017296761.1:1637-1924 GCF_001594075.2 Trachymyrmex cornetzi | reverse complement strand
CGAGCGAGTCGATCCGCAAGAAACATCGCGCTCTGAAGACCGGTAGAATCGAGGAGGGCATCGCGTTGGATAGACATTTTAAATCTCTTATCGAGCCGTTGCGACTTTTCGCCGACAATCCCAGCGAGCACGCGACAAAGAGAGAGTCGCGCGACGAAGATACAGCGTCTGCCCCTAAACGTGAGAGGAAGGAGGAAGAGGAACAAAAGGAGGGAGAGGAAGCGAGCGAGACGTTCGAACCTTCCGCAACTCTGCATAAATCCAGTGATCGATCGCGCGAACCAATA
>NW_017296761.1:0-1454 GCF_001594075.2 Trachymyrmex cornetzi | reverse complement strand
GTACGGCGTTTACCTACACAAGGATGGATTGATGTTTGGCAATAAACGTTTCGACGTGGATGACGCGGACAATATAATTATCGACGACGTACGATACACCGGTACACCCGGTCTTTACGAATTGATTTTCAAGAGAATTCCCGACGATGCTCTCTACACGGAAGACGATATGAACAAGTACAAGAGCATGCTGCTGGCGACGAACGCGCACAAACACAAGCATCATTCGCAGGGCCGATTATTGAGCAACAGGGGATACAAGTACAAACATATAATCGCGCCGTTGATGTCGATGACACCCAAGAAACCGAATAAGAAATCTCGAAAGAGATTACCTCGCGCAATGACGCTAAACGACAACGCGATCGATTATATGCACTGAGACGACCCCAACGAGCTGGTGGATCGTCTACGATTGCTCGATGCTTCGCACCGAGCGGGCAACAACGCTCACGACAATGAGATGCTGTCGATCATCGAGGAACTTCGCGAAGCCGATCTTATTATAAATTAAATCGTGTATCAATGAAACGAGGCAGTCGAGTGACAACAGCGAGAAAAAATACATTATTTTCTTGTGTATTACGCGTCGAATCATGAAAAAGAGATACTCGATTTTTATTATTATTAAGAGTCCTTTACGAATATTATTTATTAATTTACGCTGGCTGTAAATATGCGTCGAACATATTTTTCTTATTTTAATTTTATTCAGTTGAATTATGGTCATCAATCAGTTCATGGTTTAAAATCATGGATTAAGGTTCGAAAACGTATCATAATGAATAATTTACAAATTAGATTTCTTAAATACTGTTTAATGAATAACGTAATACCTTAACACTTATACAAAATCATTAACTTTAACGTCAAGTTTCATCACCATGCTTTGACCAATAGATTTTTGAACTATAGAAAGTCTTTTGTTCGTAAAATCATAGAAATTGAACTTAATGATACACATAGAAGTAATGACTTTTATAGAAAACAGCTTTTTCATCTCGCTAGTAGATTTTCTTATTATCTTCCAGAGAAAATCTGTGATGAATTTCTTAGTACTCAGGAAAAATCTTTGTTTAATTTTTATTATAAAGAAAAGAAAAGATTAGATGACAAGATCATTTGGTTATCTAACAAACAAAAGCAACTAAATTGTGATAACATTAAACCGATTTTGCTTGATTATACTTGTAACAAGAACACAAATAACTCTAATTCTTTGTCATCCCGGGAAATTACTAACATATCTCCAGAATTATTATGTCAGGGTGATGTGGGAGAAAGGGATGATACATTGATTCCTTTACAATCTAATCTTGATAATAATTCCTTTTCATCCATAATAGTTCCTAATTCCTTTCATATATCCAATAATCTTTCTTTTGTTCCATCAGAGAAGATTGGTTTGTGAATTGGTCTTCGATGTCTATTCCTCATGACGTTCAATGCTTTCT
>NW_017296760.1:123647-125472 GCF_001594075.2 Trachymyrmex cornetzi | reverse complement strand
GAATTATCATTAAAATTAATTATGACAGATAAAGCAATAAGAATGAATGGAACAAATATTCACCACTCGCAATCCGCTTCAATCAAGGCAATCTATATTTGTGACGTCCAAAAATGGCGAGTGTTATTACATATTCGTCACGATTGTTTGTTTTTCCTTGTCGCTACATTATTATCAAAATATGTGGCGCAAGAGCAAAGTTGGACTATCAAAACTTATCGATATTTTCCAACAAAAAATAAGATACGTAAACACAGATAATCCTGATTATTAAATACGCCAATAAGAAGAATCTCCGCTGATTCTTCTAGACTTTAGCGTTGCTCAATTTGGAGCAGACTACCAGTACCTCGTTCAATCTGTCTTAATCAAGCCGTCGAGCTACAGCATCGCACGACACTCAAAGAATGATCAGTATTAACTCACTCGCGTGTCTCACGATCGCCAACTGAACTGAAAACTAAATGAAAATTTTTTTGTAATTGTATGAATTGACACTAAAAAAACTTGCATTCAAGTAAAGAATTTGCTATAAATACTCTGAAATCCTACAGACATCTCGATTAAACCGAAGATTTTTTGAATGTCCAATTATTCCGATTTGATATCTAATCTTCACATTGACACTTTAAATCTTTCGATGGTATCACATGACGATTTCACGACGCAAAAACATTTCTATTGTACTACAAAAGTGGAGGATCGAGTCGTTGAGAAAAAGGTAAAAAAACTTAGATCGACGAGTGCAATTAACTTCTTCGAGTTAAAGATTGTTTTCTTTTACAGGATCTCCATAAATGTTAATGGAATCCTAGTTATAACTTCAACCGTTGCTTATAGATGTAATTTATAAAAAAATCAATTCTAACGGTTTGCCGCTGACCTCTGTTAGCGATTCAGACGCTTTGGCGTTAAACAGGAACCAACATATAACTTCACCAAGTTCAATTTTCCATTGGATAAGTGCGAGAAAGAAAAAATAGAATCTTACGTCAAATACCAGATTTCCTTTCGCGAGAAATAAACACGAAGATTATCAGCACGATATCGAAATTTAAACTTATCAAGATTAATACCAATTTCAATTACCCGATCGGATATTAATACCGCGATCGGATTTGAAACTTGTGATCGAATTGGCGATTTACAATCACATACGCGGACACGATCGCGCGTAAAAATGGATCTGTCGAAAAGTCCGCCGCGGCCTGTTGCTTCCCGAAGTGACACAATCGAACTGATGATTGGTAAGCATAAAAAGACCACTAGGACCACGCGTTTACACGCACATAGTGCGTAACCGAAGAAACCAGCCGCTCCGGGTTCGCGTGTTAGACGGGGCGGCAACGACTAACGATCGTGTAGTACGCGCACCAGCTATTTTTATGTTTTAATCGCGACTCTTGCGGCTTCCTCCAAACGCCCGTTCTCCCATCATGCGCCCGTCATCATCACGTTCGCGAGGCCGCTTCGACAGCCAATTAAAAGAAAATAGCTTCTCCTTTCACCGTCATTTTGGCCCTCCGATCCGACCGCCCCTGCCGATTACCGGTACATATATGTACGTGCCGATCTAGCCCACGAAATACGTGTAATCGCGACTGTTGAACGCTGACAATAGCGTAGGAGAAAATTGGGGTGTCGATCAAGGTTTAGAAAGTTCGTAGATATGTTATTTATGAGCGATTGGAAAATTAACTTTTACATGTGATCTGTACGAGGGGAGTGTTAACCACTTAATGTAATCGTGGGACAGAAATCGTTATAAAATTTATATAAAATCTCTATGTATAATCCGATAATTATATATGCAACCACGAGAAAT
>NW_017296760.1:101967-123566 GCF_001594075.2 Trachymyrmex cornetzi | reverse complement strand
GAAAAAAATTATTTGTAATCAGATGAAATCATGTAATCTGTGGGACAATATTTCAGCTAGTGGTTACCCCCTTGGATCTGTAGATTTGATAACTTAATTCGTTTAACATTAACACTTAAACGTGATATTATGGGAACAACACACTTCGGTGGATGATATATCCAATTGCTTATAATTTTCATAAAAATAAATAAAGTGTAGATAATTTTTTTTCAATCTAAACATCTCAAGGAACACAAATTCCTGAACAAATTATGTACTAAACAAATGTATGTATCTTTACTAATAAAAAAAGTTACAAATATTAGAAAAGCATTAGAAAAAGAAAGATGATACGTTGCAAGACTAAAAGAGTTACGGGTTAAGATTGATAATGATATTTGCCTTATTATTTCACATTCCATGTAATCCATATCTGCATCTTCATAGAACACTACAGATAAGAATATCAGATAAAGTAGACAAGTAAATGAGATTTCGCTTTTTTAGAAAAATGTAGAAGCTCTATTATACGTGTAAAAATTATCTTTGTTTTGATGAAGGCATATCCTGCCAGATAAATTTTTCCAAAACTCAAGTTAACTTTGGAAAATAAAGGCAAGTATTTACTTGCTACGCCATTGGATGCGCGTGTACGCTTTGTCAGTCTACTCTTTGCGTTGGCGAATGCCTCGAGCGATTTATGCCTCGTATCCGATGCGCCCTACATACAAAACCGGCCTTTAGCCGGTTGCGGCCCTGACGGCTTCCTTGACTTTGGCACGTTGTAACCACCAAGAGAAAAGGAGTCTCTCTCTCTCTCTCTCTCTCTCTCTCTCTCTCTCTCACTCACTCACTTACTGTGACACGACATACGAGGAAAAACGCTCAGGTAGCTCTGTACATAGCACGTGTCCTCGCTGACTGACATGTTTCACCTATCGTCAATTTAGAAACTACTTAACCTAGGTTTATTGTAAAAGATGTAAATAAATCTTGTATATGGAGCAGAACAGGTTACAGAATCGTTTCTCTAATGAGCTTATTGACCATCGATCCTGTAAATCTTATGAATAAAACTAACTGACAACGATATATGTCTAGATGTATCATCGCAGAATTATAAAAATAGCATATAAAGATTTTACGTAATCAGTATGAATTCGCACGTGTCGTACAATGCGTCACGCGTAGTGTTATCGTACATGTTGAGCAACAAGAATTATATACATATTTGATTACCCGCGAACGTAGTAAAATATCAGAAGAAAAATATTGATGGTGTATTATTATCACGTTTAACAGAATATTTTGTTGATCTATAAATATTTCATAAAAATAGTGCACAAATCGATATATTAATCTGAACAAAAGAAAAGTTGGTGGAAACGTTTAAAAAAATAACTGCTGTACTGATAACATCTCGACTGTTAAAACTCTCTCGCTATCAAAATATTAAAACTAATTGCAGATTTTACTAGTTATCAGTGAAAAGACTAATTTCAATATAAGCTCGTGTAATCAATCAAAACAATGACAGACACAAGTTTTTATATCATTCCCCAATAAATGTTTTAACAAAAACGTACCTGTATGTATTGTATTTGCAATTAAAAACGCGATTTAACCTAGAAATTATATAATGCCATGAAATAATTATAGACTAAAAGTCTGCTTAGATTTACGTCACGTTATAACACAAAAACAAATTTTACGTTCATAGAATTAATCGCGTGATAAATGTATTTCAAACGGCTGATTAGTAAAGGATCATTAATATTGAACAGAATAAAAAAAACAATAGAATAAAAAAAATAGTACTATTTTATAAGACTCGATTTATTAAACAACGTAATTAATTAAGACAGTAACAAGCGCGAATTATTAGTATCTTCAACGCGTATTCCTTCACAAAGATACACGTGTGCGATTAAAGAGACCTTGCCTAGCTTTCGACAGCGTATCTACAATCAACGAGTTGATGCATAATGCCCATTTCGCACGATGTATAATAGAGGAGCTACAAAAAAATAGTGTACATATTCCGCAAAAATCTAATCATTAAATTCTCAATCTCGGAATAAATACTATGTTCTTTTTCATCGCGAAATTAAGCCGCTATTCACAGTCCGTTCTCATTTCAAGGCTGTTTTATAAATAGTATCTTAATAATCCTAATATACATATACGCCTCTCTGATTAATTCATGACATTAAGACTCTCTTAAATGTAAGATCTGACTATGAATGCTGATCTCAAAATTGACATGAAAATTCGCCGGAGAGAATTTCTTCTCGCAAAATAGCACAGATCGCATAAGAGAGGCTTAATCCATCACGTACACAGGAATCGAGCCCATTAACGGACATTTGAATTATTTAAGTCACGTACATCGAATCCTCAAAAGCCTTCGCGCGATTCTATTTCGCAATCATTATTCTATGTACATTGTCTATGCAAAATCTTTAGGTAGGACGATACTACATACAATCGGTACTCGAATCACTATGCGAGATTCTACGATAGTAAGAGTGCTTCGTACGAGACATGTTTATTTACAATAAATAAGTGTCCTATATATACCGTCCATCATTACACATCTCTATAAATAAAATTATATTTTTACATATAAAAGAGATAAAGATAAACTTGTATTTTAAAATAGGCATATAAATAAAGTTTAAATATTCTTAGAATAAAACAAAAAATTGTACTAAACACACAAATTATATAAAAATGAATGTTTATAGATAAAAAATTTTACACAAATTTTGAAATATTCGATTATAGAAAAAGCGAAACGCGAAAAACAATTTCGCTAAAATTTCTATAAAAATTTAAGTAGATCCAGATCTGAAAATAATTTTGTTGGACTATGTAAAATAATTACATAGAAAACACACTGAAGCATAATAAACAACGGATGAATATGAATTGAGAGTCCTATATAATAATTTTGATGATTTCAATAAAATTATTTTCAGATCTCTGTATATCCAGCTAAATTTTTAAATATTTCAGCAAAACCTAACCTAACCTTTCTTTTCGGTAAAATTCTGAATTATTGCTTATCAGAATCGATAGCATTAGATAATAGTCCACGTGCGATAACATAGTAAGCGCATTTATAACATACATAGAAAATTATACAATGGGTAAAATTCCTCTATTTTGATAATAATTGTACGAACGTAACATGAAAACAAAAGCACTGCTCCATATCGAGATATTATCGAGATACATATATATATAAGTAATATTTACGGAGCATATTTAACACACGCGTATATACACATTGAGAAAAAAAAGTTGTTAATTTGACTAAATACGTTTAATTCGTAATGATTATTTAGAGTTCAAATATTTATATGTTTAGATTAACAAAATCTTGTAATTTAAAACATGTTATTTGTTTGAATTAACAAATATTTGCTGGACAGTCCGTGACCGCTATATTTAGTTGAATCGACTAATATTTTTTTAAAACAGTAACTTTTTTCTCAGTGCATGTATTTATTGAAGTGTATGCACGTGAATAGAATATGCGTAGGATGAATTACACTGTACCGGATGTAAGAAAGAGGTTTACGAAGGAATGCCGAGATCACATAAAGGGAACAGGTGCTAGATCTGTAGCCGGTTCGTTAGCGTGATGTATAACAGAATGGAATACTATGTAGTGTTTAGGCCATGGCTACCCAGATGCGAATTCTACGATGATCTCGCGGAATGCCAGACCAGTCTCAATTATTGGAAGCACCAGTCGATGGTTTTATAGCCGGTTGAACGGTTCGCGTGAAATGCTCAAAACGACCAGAAAAACATTGACTAATTTACATCGTCGAACTCTCACAAATATATCACGATACAAGATGTGAACAACAATTCTCTGAAGCGAGAATTTTTAAATCTCTTTTTATGATTATTTCACAAATAACGGCTATTAAATCCACTTTTTCTCACGCAAGGAATAAAATATTAAATGTTAATTGTAATATAATTATATATACAGCCTTGGCTAAAAATATCACCAATAAGCCAAAAAACTTACGTTTTTTATTCATCTGGAATTATTTTATCTGCATTGTTTCCTGCTGGTTATTGGCATTATACATAAATTTAAAGGATTCTTGAAACAAAGAATAATTTATAGCAAAGTTAACAATTTTTGCTATAAATAAAGTAAATAATTTTTGAGATAAAAACTAAAACTTTAAATAATAGTTAATAAAATGTCTAATAATTTTGGCAAAAAATATTATTTTCCATTTATTGGAAAAATTTCTCTTGTAAGACAAGTTTATTAACCAAAAAATATAATTTTTAAATCGGACTCTCCAACTTTAAAATAATAAATAACAATAAAATTATAAGGCTAATGAGAGTCGGCGCGGGAATAGATGTGCATAGGTATTAAGTTCATGTAAAATATTTCAATTTGATAGATAATGTGCAGCTTTATTCCGAAATCTTGAACGTTTCCACTTTCTTTGGAGTTATCATCAGCAAGTTATACATAATCAACGATCAATGTTGGTTAAACAATCTATCCTTGATGAGTCACTATCAGGTTCCCAAGTCTGAAGCAGAATCTGATATGTAAAATTGTAAAATTGTAACAATATGTAGTGAAGAGACAATTCTCAAAAAATGTGAGTAACTCACCTCAAACAGACGTCAACCATGTCATGAAGCTTTGGCAAAAATAAATTCTCTAATTAATAAATGCTACATACTATCATCATCTATCAAATTGAAGTATTTTACATAAACTAATACTTATGCGTATCTATTCCCGCGCTGACTCTCATTAGCCTTAATTTTATTGTTATTTATTATTTTATATGTTTATTATTACCAATTTTTTTCCAAACTCATCATAATGATTAAGAAGATGCGTTTGATCGTTTCAGTAGCAGCGAATTTTAACGTATATTCCATTCCGACGAGTTCACACAAAGATCATAAACTTTCTAATCGTGAAAAAAGAAAAGACAGACTGTATTGATTTAAAACGCACAAAAACTGATCAGTTTAATCGCGACCTAAGCGTAACCGAAGTTGAAACCACGCGCGTCATATTCGTTTAGGAATAAAAAGCAGCGACAAGAGTAGGTATTGAATAAATCATCGGAGAGAGCGTCGTCCGATTTCCGGATGTAACTCGAGGCGCGTTCGAAGCACGCGAGGATCGCGTCTGTAAATCAAGACTCGGACTGCACGTCAAATCATTCCGTTCACGCGTGGTTAACGCTATCAAATAAACTCATCGATAAGACAGGTCGAGTAACGAAAGCATCAGTTATTTTTGTAACCGCACCGATACGCCGCTGATAACCGTAAACGTACTACGTTTACGCAAGGTCCAGGCTCATTGTCTGACTCACAATTCTCTCAGAGTTCGATGCTCCCAAGAAGCTTAGAGTATCGATCCTTCGTGATCTGTCGGCGTTATTGCGACAGAGAAGTTCATCAATGCAATTTATATATACGCATTTTATTTATTACATATAGATATTGCACGTTTTATATCAGTATCTGTATATATTATATGCGTATCTATTTCTTTTAGCTCCTTTTTTAAATGTGAGTTAATACAATTTATTTCTAGGAAGAATAGATATTTTAAGTAAATTAAAAAGAGCACTATTCGATTTCCGCATATAAATTACATTTTTTTAAAATTAGGTATATTCATAAAGATATATTTTTAATTTGGCATATCCTTAAAAAGGATATATAGTCTCTGCGAAAAATGAATGGAATCGGAAATTTATACTTTCCGTATATAAAAATGAATATTAACATCATATGAATTTATTCAATAAAGTTAATATTTATATTAATAATACAATTTTATAGTTTAAATAAAAATGTTCTCTAATTTTTATTTTAATTATTTTTTTAAATGTATCTGTTTTTTATTGAAATAAGTTTTTATCTAAATCATCTTTAAACTTTTTGTATTATTTTCAAATAAATATTTTGGATTATTTCTCAAAGTAAAAAAATTGCTAAAAGGGATTTGCTAAAAGGAATTGCTGCAAGATTTTCCAACGATAACGAGCTACTATTAGCACCGTGCAATTCAAGAGTGTGCTGACTTCACAAAAAAAACACGGCAGCAATTATTTACTAATTGATTTCAAAGTATGGAAAAATGCATAAAAATGTTAAAGTAACTACTTTGAATACGTTTATAAAAAAATTAAGCTGTATTGCAAAACTTGCGCAACGACTATAAATCTGTAATTTTTTCATAATTTTTTATTTTATTACAAAATACGTATAATGTATTTTTATTCCTATATTCCTATATAATATGTATAATAAGTATTGCAAAAAATATGCAAAGTCTTGATTCCCAGTTGCAATTTCTGCTTGGTTTATTTTTGTTTTAGAATTGTAAAATATTCTAGGACGATACTGTAATCGTTTCTTAATAAATAAGTATTTCTTACACTGAAAGGATGGTTTTGTTAAAGTATCTAAAATTTTAGTTACATACAAATCTGAAAATAATTTTGTTCGGCCATCAAGATAATTATGTAAGACGTTCAAACTGCTAGAATATCAAAACATTTTGCAGCATTACTCATCATGTTTGAGAGATTTCCACAAAATTATTTTGATAATCCAACAAAAGTATTTTCAGATTTGTATCTAGCTAAATTTTGAGATATTTCAGCAAAATCATTTATTATTTAAAGCAGGGATCCCTGAAGTGTAGGTCGTAAAAAATTTTCGAACGTTGAATTACATTTAATTATATTAAGTTCCCTTTCACGACTTCGTACATGTGTAAAATTAACTTTTCAGCAATGATAGGCATTAAAACTAAATTGCAAAATAAGTTATAAATATCAAACTCTTTATGCCTGAAAATGACTGATATATCGACATTATTAAAGTTATCACAATAAATAATAGATATAGGAAACAAGTGCATTTTTCACACACATCTTATACATCTAAAAAAATATAATAATAAAAGTGTATTTAATAAAAAATTAAAAAAGAAGAGCAATAAAATTAATTATAAATAAATAATCAATTCTCACCCCTCCCCCATTTTCCCACATCCACTAAAGCTAGATGGATTGCGAAGTTTGCTGTTCTAAAAAATGTCGCGATTCAAAACATTGGGAAATCCTGATCTAAGTTCTCTTTTTATTGTTAGTAATTCTCTTCCTTATTCCTCCCTAAAACCTATTCTACAATAGGGTCGTAAGCGGCAAGCTATAAGAAATGAACTAATCATAGTCAATTATTCTTCTCACAATCAACTGTGATTGGCCAATTTTTTACGACTTGCGACTCTATTGTAGAATAGACATAAAGGAATACTTCGGAGACGTACCGACTGAGCCGCGAAGGCGGCTGCAAGGAACAGGTGAATCGGCAGCAGAAGAATCGAGCGGACGAAACGTTGCGTCGTTCCGAGGAGGCGCCACTAACCGAGATCGTGCATTCGCTCGTTCACGGAGGCGCTAATTCGCCGCTCGTTTCTCGGCCGTTCGCTCGCTCGCCCTCGCGCGCGCCGCTCGACCGCTCAGCTTTTAAAATGTCGCCGATGGCCGTGACAGGATCTATTTTTAACCGCGCATCAAGATAAGCGCGCGGGAGGGACGGCGGGTAAAGAGCTGGGATGAAAAGAGGGAGGAAAGGAGAGAGAAAGAAGAGGAGGGAGAGGAAGGGAGAGGAGAGAATGCAAACTCGCACTGCGTCAGTAGCGTAATCCTACAACGATTCGACGGCGCTACGTAACACCTGTTTAATTTTAATACACTTTTTTTTTCTAGAACATAAGATTTGAAAGGCATGGAAATTACCGTTTCGCGCGAAACAAAATGCGCGACTATATAGACGCAATTAGCGCCATGAGCGTGAATCTGAACTATACACGTGCGCGGAAAAAAATATCGTTCCATTGCTAAGAAACATGATTATTCAACTTACTTCCTTTTAAGTAACGGCTATCTTTAACAAAGAATATTTTCTTGATAACAATTTTAAAATATACACATACTTATTACAAATTTTAGAAACACTCATTATTACATGTATTTCAAATAAGAATTGATTTTCTTTCGAACAATATCATAAAATTAATCGAAGAAGCGATTTTATGTAATAATCAAATCAAATTTGTTTCAATTTAATAATTTTGATTAAAGTCTTAAATTTTACTACACGGAGAAAATTTTATATTAAGTTTTAATATAATTTTAAATTACACTTTACTATGTCTTGTATCTTCGCATGGACCCTCACAATATAATTCCGACTTAACTTTTACTATGGTGATACTAATTTTTATCACATAAATAAAGTAATTATTTTGTTAAGCCATATTCTAACATGGAAATAGTTAATTTTTACTATGGTACGGAAACAAAATTTGCTAGGTATATATTTTTCACTTATCTTTACAATACTAACTTTCATTCAACAAGATTTGATTTTGTAATAAAAAATGTTTACTATAAAAAACTGTAAAAATTACGTTGTATGATTGTTTTTAAAAAAATAACTATAGCATTTAAACTTATAATTTACATGAAGACCGCAGCTACTACCACATTATAGTAATTTTAAATATAAAATTTTCTCCGTGTAGATTCAGAATATATTTTAAATTTTGATGCTTGTGATGAATTTGCGGATACATAAATTTTTGAAGTACTTGAAACAAGTAATCATCATGCGTACAAAATATAATTTTCTGTGTGTATTCACGGCCGTGTGTAACATCATTTCTTGGCACGTGAGCTTTATTACGAGGTGTTTATTCATTCCGAAGAACACGTGTCAAACTTGTCTTCAACAGTCTCCTGGATTTACTCGAACTTCCTCTGACATAAATTGTGATATTTTTATCAGAATCTCAGTTAAACTACGAGTATGTAAACTATCGTTGTATTAAAAGAAGGATAAATAAATAAAAACGTATTCTTGTTTTAAAGTAGTAGTAACAAAAACTGTTGCTTCAAAATATTATGGAGAGTAGAAAAATTTGTTTCAATTTTGCGACATCGCGATTTTGCGCAAAATGATTAATTGAAGGAGGAAAAGATCGAAGATTCTATAAGAGACGAAAGTATAATGTTCAAGCATTCCGTGCTGCATTTACACTCTATTTGTCATTTAATGTTATTTACACGAAAACAACAATTTTACTGAAATACCAAAAATTTTAGCTAAATATAGATCCGAAAATAACTGTATTATCAAAATAATTAGGTAGGAAACCGGTTCAACTGGTTTCTAGAATGTCAAAATTTTTTACAACATTCTTCATTATGCTTGAATATTCTGTATAATTATGTTGATGGTCTACCAAAATTATTTTCAGATCTGTATCTGTCTAAATTTTTAGATTCTTAAATTCCTTTAAATTTCTCAGCAAATTCAAAATATAAATAGAGAACAGGCTAATGAGAGTTTTTTTCGCAGTAAGTCGTGGGAACAAATGAGTTATTAAATACCAAAAATCAGACGTTTTGGCTTACATTCGAGCCATCCTCAGTGTATCTGATCCATATACAATCAAAAATTCTTAACTGGTTAGATAGGAGAGTGCCCAATCATCCCGCTTTATAAAGATATCAGGTTAACAGATCAGGTGACCAAATAAATCGAAGATGAATTCCATCAAACCGTGAACACATAATAAATTAAAAATTAAATTAATTTTCTCAGCAAATTATTTTCGTGTTGCTTTTGTACTGGAAACAGATCATAGAAAAATTTATCGTAAACGTAAAGTAACCGCAGAGTAGTTTGTTTCTTACTCTCAACACATTACAGATCTAAGATATTATATGCACATTGTGGCGCCCAGAAGTGCATCATGCCCGTTACACCACTGATCGAGACCGACGAATTTGTCGTACCAGAGGCACCATAGAAGAGAAAGAGAGTGAATCAAAGAAGTAATTATACGTGACGTCATCCG
Organism: Trachymyrmex cornetzi; assembly: GCF_001594075.2. Taxonomy (NCBI): domain Eukaryota; kingdom Metazoa; phylum Arthropoda; class Insecta; order Hymenoptera; family Formicidae; genus Trachymyrmex; species Trachymyrmex cornetzi. Next base: position 113,629 of record NW_017296760.1, on the reverse strand, counting down.
ACTGGTTTCAACACCCGTCCGGAGTGCAACGAGTCGAGTCGAGTCGAGCCTGAATAAAAGCAAGTGGGCCAGAGGGCTTCTCCTCCTCTCTCCGTTGCAATTATTACAGCGAAGATGCGTATGGAAGAAATGCGGCATCTCTTAATGTGCGCCGTCCGCTCGTGGCCGATGGCAGAAGACGAAAATAGAACCACCCAAACTTTATGACCGGTAAAATTACTGGAGCGTCAGTGCCGATACAGTCTACGACCACTTGAAGCGGTCTAACGGCCGCGTTAACCACCAATAATCCCGACAGCGAAGTAGGAAATTAAATCAGCCTTCTCTAATTATTAATCAGAGAACGCGACGAGCTGTGCCGGACAGCCGTCGAGTCACGTCGAGTCGAAACGTTTCGTTGCGCGTTGCACTTTTCTTTATCGAGAGATAATTAAGGCTTGCTGAATGTACGCATTAATAAATACGCTCGTGCATTAATAAGTACATTTATATTTTCTTTATCATTGTACAACTTCAAAAAGATTAGTTTTCAATTTCCAGATTTGCTGGCTTAGAATTAGAAAATATAAGTTTTAATATAAAAAATAACTTTATATTTTTCAAGTGATCTTTAATGAATTAGTAGACAAAAATTAAAAATTCATTTATATAAAAATTATAGATTTATACAATATTGATAGATTATACAAAAAATTAGATTTAGATTAATCGTTTGAGTTTTATAGATTATTGATATCTTCACATATTTAATATCCTTTAATTTATGCTGTATTACATATATTTATAAATAAGATTAGATAAGATGTTTTTTTATTACTTTGGAAATTAGTTTGTATATTTATAAACCTAGTAATATTTTATTTATGATTTAATCGTAGACTGCATGCTTTACGTAGTAAATGCATATCCTACTATAAGTAATTATGCACGGTCAAAAGAACGATCACAGGAAACCGCAACTGTTCGGCCTATTTGACAATCTTTCTTGAAATAGCGACTTAATAATCTCGTATAAATAGGTCATAAACACGATAAGGCGAGGAAAAGAATAATATTATGATTAAAATAAAGCTGATGCATACATTGTTAAAAATGTCATGAAATTTAATGTACTTTTAAGTTACACAAATTAACTTTAATTTTATGCCACTAAATTAAATTTAATATATGTGCAACTGAAAAGTATATTTATGTACATGTACATGAAATTTAGTGTACTTTTCATACAATTTTACAAGGCTTAGTACATTTTTTATCAAATTTTATGTAGATTTGCATAAAATTTAATATAAGTAAACGTTAAAATTAAGTTACTATAACTTCATTTTCATTAACAACATTAAATTTTTAATGTACCTGCTTGAAATTTGCTTCCATTACATGCAACGGAAGTAAATTCCTTTTTTTTTTTACAGTATGTAGTTAAAACTTAATGCACGAATTAACATTAATAGTTGTATAATTTTCCAAACAAAAGTTGCCATACAATAGAGATAGAGATTAGCTTTTCTTTAATTTTTAATTTAAACCTAAAAGTTGTTAAGACCATGATAGATACACAAAATAAAAGAAAAATTTCGAAACATAAATATTCAAAAAGTAGAAACGACGAAAACCTAAATGCAAAATAACTCATGTGATAATTGAAGACCACTTCCTGGTAAAAGACAGCTAACGAAACTCTCTATGCAGGACGTCTTTGCACAATTATAGACCTCGTACATACGGAATATTCCGCGGCCGAAGTTAAACGCGTGTCGCCTCACATTATAGGATGATACGAACTTCAACGAGGCGATCTTGGAATTTTTATGTGGAAGTTTCGACACGGTAAAAGTATTCACGAACCGCGCGAACGAATCCCGCTAAGTCGTGATGAGGAGCTATTTTCAGGTCCATTGCCATTATCAGCCACCTCAGGAGCAAGATCCAGCGCGACGCAGGCAAGGATAACAGCCGAGATAGGGACGAAGAGGCGAGGCAGCAACTATGCTATGCCTTTTTTTTTATTCATACGCCTGTGGGATATCGCGATGAATAATCGCCCGATCGTCATCCGCGATATTCCGATTATCTCGGTGGGAGATCAACCTGCGTGCAACCTTCTACACACGCGCGTATATACACGCAATGCGCCTGCATCGCGTAAGCTTATCTACCAACCGTTTTGACGTTTTCTTATAATAGCAGGTTGACCGAGATCTCGCGTACATCGGATGGAACGGAAGCTTGTCGTAACGTGAGCGTCATAACGATTCCGCATTATTCCGCAAACGCTAAATGTTAATATGCGAGATTTTTATTTAAAATAATACAGACTTAAAAGATACATACGATGTAATTTTATCATAAATAAATCTATGTCTTCTTTAAATACTACGTGAAATAAATTTTCAGTTGGACGTTGCTAAAATGAAATATAAGGTGCGAAATATATAACACAAATTACTAAGGTGACATTCATTAAACACACCTAATTTAAGAATTTAAGTCTTCATGAAAATTTTAGAATATTTTAAATTAAGTTTGGTTCTTGGATCAAAATTATATCAATAAAATCAATTCAAAATCGTTTTTATAATTTTTTATTATTATAATAAAGACAGAAAATAGTTGTGAAAATAACCCTGCGTTTATAATACCTATATATAATATTTTAACTTTGTCATATCTCATTTTAATGCCGCGTTATAGAAATTTTTTGTACGTACTTATTTAGAATTTATGCCATTCACTTCACTTATAATGTTAAATTTATAATATCAAGTTATACTCTATTCGAGTTATTTTATTATCATTTCTATAGATCGTAATTGGACCTGCTCGATATTAATTTAACTAACACAAGGGAGTTAAACAATTTAATTCAAGAAAATGTAATAAAATTGACTGAAATTTAACTTATTATTCACAAATACACACATTAATATGGTCTGTTTATTTTGGAACTGATTACAGAAATGGATTGATTTATATTTTGGCACACATAAAAGTTAAAAATAACAAAATGTCATTTAACTCAAAGAATTGAATTACTGTTCTTTGATATCTAAGTGATTTCATCAGTTCAAGTGAATCATAAACGTGAAAAATGATCTCATAAAAAAATTGCAGGAAAAGATTCATCAAGGAGAAGCTATATTTAGAACACGTGTAGCATATTCACTCGAAGAATAAATAGCGCGGAACTTTTTAAATTCCAGAAAACCGCTCAAACCTTCTGCAATACATTGTGCAATCATGATTACTGATATATAAACGCAACACCGAACGCACAATACGCTACGTAGGATGACTATTCTATCGCGGCAATTACGCAGTAATGTTACGTTCAATATACACAGTTAGACGATTACCTCGCTAATAATAAGATTGTTTAAACACACTGATGTTTAAACTCGCGTTGATAGTCATTTATATCGTCAAATGTATTATCGATCGACAAAGGTGTCACTTTAATTCCAATTCGTGTTAAAATTGTGCAGTCAGATTAATTTCGATTACTTTAACTGCTTTAACTTTTTGTAAAAACACAATCTGTACAAACACAGACGTATAATAATCTTTCTTTGCGGCAACGTAAAAAATATATTTCTCTATCTTCAATATAGGCAAAATTGTCCGCTTAAGATTGCAAGATATTGTCAGTGGATAAGGCCGACAAAGATAGGCCTCTTTTATCTAAGAACAACTTTGAAATATGGCAAAGCGATAGGTGAAAGGAATGAGCATGAAGCAACCGACTTCTAAGGCGCAACAGGTGTTAATGTCATCTTCTCCATCCTATACTTTCTCTTTTAATACACACCCCTTTTAAGATTAAAAAGAATTTTTTTACCTATGATAATAACAAGATCGAAATGTTATAAAAAAGATAAAATCAAAGGGCTATGTTTGAAATATTTTCACAATAAAAAGGTATATGACATCGTACAAAAATTTTAGATCTTTTGATATCTTTAAAAAAAAACAATAATTTTTAGAGTACAGATATCTGCATAATTTACGATTATGTAATCAAAATGGACATAAAAATAACTATACGTTTAATGTTTCTAATATATAAAAGTTTAACATTTAATCGTACAGATTAAAGATTCGTAAAATGATCGTTTCATATTAATATTATTTATTTTATAATTCGTTGGAACGATTGTTTAACGACACATAAATAATGAAGGTAATAACTCGAACTTCGAAAGTTATTTAATTGATCGCGTTTAACCACGCCCTTGCATGAATCAACACGCGATAAAAGGAAATTGCAATGTATGCATTGATCAACGAAGAAAGGACTTGCATAATAAGCGGTAGCGAGTTTAAAATTAGCTTCTGCTTCTAACCGGTGCTTCATTTTTCTTCGCTCGCTGCTAAATTAATAGAATCGAATTTCAATTGTCATCAACAAATGAGTCTACAATAATGCGAGCGAATTTTTTTCGTTTTCTTACCTTACGATCGATGAGATAAAGCGTTACGTTATTCTCGGAACGTCTGCGATAAGGCAACAATACGCGTCAACCCAGAAATTCCATAATAGACAAACAAAGAAAATGCGAAAACACGATACTGATAAACAAATAGAAAAATTCAATTTTTCAACAATATGTCTATACATTCTACAAGCCCAATTCTTGCGAAATCGAACGAAAACATTACTGAGCGATATTAAAATATTGTTATATAAAGTGTGTGTCGTATTTAAAAAATTGTTCTATTCTAGCGTTTATATAATAGATCATTATTTGTGAAATATATACACAGTTGCCTTCTAGCCGTGGTGTAGTTCAAATCATCATTAGAATTTACTACAGAAAATTTAAAGTATTACGTGCCACGCAACATTTGTTTCCCATGGCACACATTAGAATGATCCAATGAAAGATAATGCGAGGGTATGAGCAATCGAGTTCACTGAGGCTAAGCCCATTGAAATAAATCGATTTTTTAATTTTCTAATAATTTAATATGATATTGTTTCATTGTAATTTTCGACGTTATATCATTGTATTCTTTATTTCGATGTATTCAATACCGCACAAAAGAACGTGTCATACATTATTTTTAAACAGAGCTATTTTTTAAAATTACGCATTTTGCTTAATAATGATAAGAAATAGTTTAGTTATTTCTCAAAAACTTAAAAAATAAAATTAGAGAATATATCGCTAATACTTTGAGATTGTATGTCAAAATTCACTACAATTTTTTGCTCCTAAGTTTAATTACTTTGAACGATTTTTAATTGATTGAAACAATCAATTAAAGATTATTGCAATCTGTCTAAATTATTGAAGATACACAATTAATAGAAACTGATCATTATAAAATCCAATGTGAGTACAGATAAATGATGCAAAAAACTCGTTATTTTATGTTAAAAATAAAATCTCTTTATTTCTCTCTTTTTTTATTTATAGATCCTTCTATCTACCTATCTGATCGTCCATCTATCATTGAGACAAAATAACGATTGCAATTATCATAATTTAACTATAATTTTCAGTGTCATTTTCAGTGCCAACTACATATTTCTAGTAGAGTTATAAATACATATCAAATTATTTATACTAACATTATGGCATTAATAACTATAAAAAGGAAGTTCACACATAATTATAATTATTTTATGAATTATAGTCACAAATACCTTTCTCTCAGTGTATATCTATCTATCCATCTATCTTAAATTTAATGTGTCTAGAAAAGGCACGGTCCGGGAAGCGTTAAATGTCAATTGCAAGTTTCTCATAAGAGAAGACATTCATGTTACTAATTTCTATGGCGTAACCTGTATAGAAACCTACTGCCGGCGTTGCCTTCGAATACGGAACGTAAATCCATGAAGCCGAGCACGAGCCTCTAGCGCCAGCTCCAATATTCATGCCACGTGTCAACACACCTACGTGTGTGTGAACGCGCATTATATGCATGTACACAAGTATAAGCGCGAACACTAAAAGGACCAACGAATAAACATGAAATAAAATCGCGACGATTATCATTATTATCTTCTCTTTCAATCGCAGCGCGATTCAAACTTCCATTCACTGGAAGAAGAAAATATTTGTGACTATTATAATTTGCTATATTTCTTTGTGTTCTCTCTCTAAATGAAAAATTAATATTTTGCCAAATCTCATAATAACGTAATAAGAATAGACTCCTTTGATGCTATCATTATCAATTTGGAAAGAATGAGATAACTTGAAGCATATTGCTGTCTCTAAAATATCAAATTGAAGACAGATGCTGATCAATGCAGCACAAAAGCCTCCAGTAAGATTGATGCAACGTTGCAATATTATAATATTAATGGAATATTACAGAAAGAGATCCTAAATCTTAATAAATATTTAATAATTATTTGTGTGTATATATTTATTGTGCTAACTAAACATTTAAATAAATATTTACTCAATAAAATAAAATGATAGTTAAAGCAAATTAATAGTTCTTGTACTAAATAAATATATTTTTATATTTAGTAAATATTTAGTCAATTCAAATAAAAATGATTTCTAATCTTATTACGATTTATTAAAATTTAGTATATTTTTTTCAGTGTGCAATTTGCAGGAATGATCTGTGCATATGTGATATACTGATATATTCTAAGAACAGAAGCTAAAATCAGGGAATGCGCAATCTATAATAAGCACCTTACTCGGGCTATAATAATCAGTATCAACAAATATTGACACGTGCCAATAATTATTAGTTGTGTACAGCTAATATTGATGGATCTTGACGGTGATCCGGAGTTCTTCTCAAGTATCAGTATCCTCTTAGCAAGTGATACCACCTATCACAAATTGATATTGATACTTGAAAAAAATCGAAAAATCACCGTCAATAATATATCAATATTTGTTGGACTGACAATATTATTGACTGTCTAAGGTCCATAATGTATGTACGTCACAAGGTATATAAAACTGAAATGTCAATAATCCTGATCATGTAAGGTTATAAAAATATTTATACGTATCATTAGTATTACTGATTCAATATTACCGATCAGTATTACTGATCATACATAAAATCCATATTACGTTTATGCGACAAACACAATTGATACACGCTGACGTTGCTCATTCCCCGCTCATTCATGCTTTTTTTGATCTGTTTATGTTCACGCGTTTGCGTTGATAGGAATCCATTCATGTTTTTAAGCGTGTTTGAGCGATTTTACGCGATATGTCGTGCCCACGCACCATCGAAGTCACGAAACATGTTCACGGTGCGATTTTTTTCCGCTCCGGCCTGACATTACGCGATACACGAAATACGCCCGATACGACTGCAATGTCCCTCGTAAACCAAGATGTTCGAGTAACGATAAAACAAATATATTACGCCCACAAACAACCTTTCTCTCTTTCTCCCTCTCTTAGATACAGATATTAAAAATAATCCAACAAAGTGTACGTGATCGTTTCAACGTTGCGCAATGGCTTTTAAAATTCAAATTACACATCACGTAATTCACGTTATTTATATCGTTACCTCAATATAGAATTTATGAATCTGAAAATAATACGACAGGTTTGATTTAATCTTACAATGTCGTTCGATATAGTAATCGGCTGCAACCGTTCGATAATTGAAAGCTAAACGATTTTGACATGCCAAGTTTTAGATGCAAAAAGATTGCGAGATTTTATCGTTCAGTATAATTTTCTCTCGCCCTTTCTCTCGTTCACAAATATACCGTAATAAATAGACTTTTAATTCGGAGGTTGATCAAGTACATTTTAATTGTGTTTTATGTCAAAATAAAAAACACCAAAGTAAGTCCGTATTACTATACTTCCAATAAAGTTTCATGAATTCTAACTGAGAATCGCAGTTTAAGGCCCAGTTTCACAACTCATGGTTAACTCTTAACCGAGGTTTAATTTATTTCTCATCTCTTTCCAATTCTAGCATTAGAAAAAGATGAAGAATAAGTTAAATCATGGTTAAGAGTTAATCATAAGTTGTGAAACTGGACCTAAGAGAGGTATTCATATTCGATTCTTATATTCGAGGCCGTCTTAAGTACAGTCTTACAGTCTGTGACAAACCAATCAAAGGGCCGTATTAGCATCTTAACCCTAGCTGTACACACTTATTTTTTGCACCCTAGATATACACACTTAAGACCCCCTAGGACCCCATCCATATTAGTTACCGTAACTTCTGTTAAAATGGATATATTTCAATTAATTTTTTTTTCAATCGATGAAGAATTGATTAAGGAACGCTTACAATGTGTAAAAGTCGAGAGACTTAAGGAATACATACACTTCGAGATACATAGGTTCAAAGAAAAAGAAAAATTTAGAAATGCGAAAAAATCTAGATTTAGAAAATTGCGCTGGGGTCTCGGGGACCCCAGTGTGTACAGCTAGGGTTAAAACATTACTTAAGACAATCTTAAAATAAGAACGGACTATGAATACCGACTTGAGGTTTCTAGTAAAGACGCATCTCTTAGGAACAGACGTATATTTAGCGAGAGATATTGTTAATTAAAAGATAGCGACGGTAACGTCATATCTCTCGAAAAGCGTCGGAGATAAGGGTCAGTCGGAAGTAATCGGATGCCCACGAGCGAAAGTGTCTACTTTGGCGCTCAGCGGGACACGAAAGCGTAATTTTAGAGCGAAGGAGAAAGGTCCAGGCTCTTTCGAATCGTACGCATGAAAACGCAGGACGTTGAAACGAGATGACGACGATGGCGAGGACGGGTCACATCGCCAACGCGGCCGATGCCTTCCGCATGCAATGGGTGCATCCAGAAGCGACGACCGCTCACTGAGCACTCATTGAGCAAAAAAGGGATTGAACTATTATTAATATGTTTATTCAGGGTTGCCACAGACCTGGAAAACCGGGAAAAGTCAGCGGAAAATGTAAAAAAGTCTGGAATTTCAAAATTAATCTCTCTATTATTATAATAATATATTTATTTATTATAATTCATAACGTAGAATAACTTTGTCTACTATAGATAATCTTTAATATCATATTTCTTATTTATTTATTACTGTTTATTATTTCTCTAATTCTCTAATGCCATGTTTAGGCCGTAAGGTTATGCAGCGCTTAGTGAGCGATGGAGCGACTTAAAATTACGCTCCACCGCTCACTGAGCACTACATAATCTTACGGTCTATAAACACGGCATTAGAGAAATAATAAACAGTAATAAATAAGTAAGAAATATAATATTAAAGATTATCTATAGTAGACAAAGTTATTCTACGTTACGAAATATAATAAATAACAAGATTGCCACAGAAAATGAATTTTAAAATTCCCTGACTTATCCCGGTTTTCCAAATGAAAATGGAAAATTTTCCATGATTAAATATATGAAATATGTAAATTTTAACATTTAGACTCAAGGATTGTAGGAAAGCTATATTATTAAAAACGCAAAAAAAGCTTAGTAAAATTTTGGGTGCAAATTCAAGCCAGCAAAAAATAAATTAGTTTTGAAACAAAGAATGCAGTTACGATGAAAAAGAGGGATCAAATAAAAATACTGAATAAAATATAAATTTGAATTATTTCGTTAAAATCGTTTAAAGTGCGCAAGTTTTGAACTATAAACGTCAGGTATAATATTTAAAAAATTATAACAATTATTTGGAATAGGACCAGTTTAAGGAAATTGTGAGCAAATTTTGTGTGTGTGTGAAATTTCAGACTTTTTTACATTTTCTCCTGACTTTTCCCGGTTTTTCCGGTTTTTCAGGTCTGTGGCAACCCTGAATAAGCATATTAATAATAGAATAATCCCTTTTTTGTGTGTGTGTGCTCAGTGAGCGGTCGTCCCTTCTGAATGCACCCAATGTGTGCGCCCGCGCCGTTTGCGATCGCATAGCAAATAAAGTCGTTGACATGTAGACAATGCGACCGGCGCGACGATGAGAATGAAGGTGCTAAATATCGAAGATTAAAGCCGGCGGATTCAATTATTATCGCGAACGCGGTCACGCTCGGGAAAATAATCACGGACAAGAAGCCTGCAAAGGCTCATTTTTTTTATATCTGTAGCGAGGAAACTCGCGTTTATCAAAGTCGTCTTATTCGTATTACTATACATATACTTTCAACTAATTGCAAGTTTACATATGGATCTTAACTGAGAATCACATAAGCCAAGATTGAGACTGGAAACGCATCTCTTTTTAGACATATCAAACTTATCTCGTTAACCAAATATAATTCTTCCGTGGAATTTTCCACACTTTTGACTGCTTTTTATGTATTAGAGATCAAAATGAGAAACATAAAACGAAGTCTATCAATCTACACTTTTAATTAATTTTACATGAATTCTAACTGAGAATCGCAAAGTTGTAACTAAAAACGCATCTTTTTCTAGACTTTCGAATTTATTTTGCTGACCAAATATAATTCTACACGAAATTCTTCACACTTTTGGCTGCGTTTTATGTAGGTGTCAAAGTGAAAAATATCAAAGCAAGTACATTACCATCTTTTCAAATAACTTTACATGGATTCTAACTGAGAATCGCAGTTCAAAGTTGTGAAGTTGTACGTCCTTCTAGACGTCCGAAATTTGTTTTGTTGACCAAATATAATTCTGCATGAAATTCTTGACACTTTTGGCTGCGTTTTGTGTAAGTGTCAAAGTGAGAAATGCCAAAATAAATCTATTACTATACTTTCAACTAACTTTATGTAGATTCTAGGTTGTCGCTAAAGACGTATCTCTTTCTAAACATATCAAATTTATGACACTGACCAAATATAATTCTGCAAATAAAAATCTTCATTTTTAGCACAAAAATTTTTAGCTGCGTTTTATAAAGTTATCAAAATAAGAAATGCCAAAGTAAGCTTATTATTTTATACTTTCAACTAATTTTACATGAATTCTGACTGAGAATCGCAGTCCAAAGTTATCGCTGGTGAAGATATACGTCTTTCTAGACATCTCAAATTTATTTCGCACACTTTTATATTTTACAGCCGTCAAAATAAGAAGTGCTATAAATCTATTACAATATACTTTTAACTAACTTTGTATAAATTCTAACTGAGAATCGTGATCTAAGACTGCGACTAATGAAGCCTCATCTCTTTTTGCACGTATCAAATTTAAATCGCTAGCCAAGTATAATTCTGTGTGAAATTTTCCACACTTTTGGCTGCGTTTTGTATAGGTGTCAAAGTGAGAAATGCCAAGGTAAGCAATGAATAGGCAGAGTTGTCGTCGAGCTGGAGCGTCGCAATGATACGTTTGAGATGCGTGTTAAAAATAGATTCGAGTTCATTTAAATTCATTTGAAGAATTCGAGGAGCGCGCAAGGTGCGCGCGAGAAGAAAAGAATAAAAGAAAAGAAGGGACGGTGCGCGCGCGCGCCGCGAGCAACAAGTAGAAAAACAGTGCCGCGTGGTACCAACCTGTCGCTCTTGTCGACCACCGCGAGAGGCGCGAGCTCCTGGAGCGGCGGCTCCGCGGATATGCCCTGGGCACGGTCGCGGGTACGCGGCTTCGTCGGCGTGAGCGGCGGCGCCGCGCTGAAGGGCAGAATACTCAGGAACTTGTCCAGGTGGCTGCGCAACTCTTGGATCTGGGCATCGCGGCAACAGACGACGGCCTCGAGTTCGGCGATCCGCTCGTCCTTGATACGCAGCA
>NW_017296760.1:59273-101870 GCF_001594075.2 Trachymyrmex cornetzi | reverse complement strand
CGTCGTCCTCCTCGTCGGCGCGCGGCTGCTGCGACGACGAGAAGCACAGCGAGTCGAAGCACACGCGCATAGACACGCAGGCGTCGCCGATCGGCACTCGATATTTCGTACCCTCGTCCATTCAACTTGTTTTGGTGCACGAGAGAGGAGGAGCCATACGCGAAACGTCGCGACCGGGACCCGACGAGGACGACGTCGTCGGTCGTTACTATCGCGAGAATTCGCGTGATACGCGGCTCCCGAAGAGCGGCGGACCGACGTCCTCCACCGCCTCCACGACGTCCCGCGTCCCGTTGCTCCCGTGCTTGTCGGTCGAACGAGAGACCGAGCGATTGCGCGGAGTGGGAGAGAAGAGGACGGAGCGAGAGAAAGGGAGAGAGAAAGAGACAGGGAACGATGGTTGGACGGAGAGGGATTTCGAATTGGAGAGGGAGGCGAAACTATTCGTGCGTCGCGCCACTGCACGCCACTCGTCGACAAACTGATGTGAACTGATGTAGGTATAACGAGAACTCTGGAATCAATTTAATTAGTTATATCCTCAATCCTGCTTGCTGTACCGTGAGTAAGAACGCAAACTTCATACTCGATCGTCGATAAGATAGAAAAGAAAAGTATGACTATTGTATTTACTTTTATGTAACATTTCTTATATAACGTCTTTTTATAACTCACTTTTTTTATAATTTCGATGAAATTACGATTAATTATAAGAAACTATTGAATATAAAAAAATTGCGAATAAAACGTTTTTTTATATATAGCTTATATAACAGCTATAGATGTTTAATAAGAAAATTTAATAATAAATGGTAACCAAATTTATTACTCTTACATAAATACCTTAATATATAAGTATTGCAAAAGAACGTCCATATAGTATCTGTGCATGTATATATGTACAACGAAATATGTACAATTTATAAATAAAAAAAATCATTACATTTTAATTGCGCTATTGAGATTTGTCATTGCGGAAGAAGGGGTTCGCTTCCTGTCCTTAACACAGTTTTCGTGACGTTCGTGAGCTCGTCAAAATTACACTGAAGTTTCTCACTTTTCTGCGTCTCTTCCGGCTCCAGAAACGCTTCGTTCAGACAGACGTTGTTCAAGCTGACGGCGCTATTTGAAAAGATAGCCGTGCCAAGATTTGGATTTTTCATATCGACACTATTGGCACGATTCTTCGATGGAGACTTCGTGGGAACGTCATCTTTATCAGGTTGTGTGTGCGACGACATTATATCACACGCCTTTCCAAGAATGATTAAACTATTCAATATACGAAGAGATACTAATACAAGGTAAGCTAATAATAGAAGTATGATGTTAGCGGGTCTCGCGGATGGCGTCAGAGTCGTACATAATACGCGAGCCATAGCGACTCCAAGAGGAAGAGGTATAAAGCCCATTCGCCGCGCAACCAAGTCTGAGGGATCCGAGAATGCCGTCTCTCGACGTGTCTGTGCCATGTCATAAGCCAAACTCACGGTATAATCCCTGTAGACGGTTGAAGGTAGCTCGTTGAAACGTGTGATGAACGCATGTTTTACCTTTACAGAAATACAGTGGAGATGATCTTGTGCAATTTACACAAAATTTGTTAATGGTAAGCAAACAAGAAATTATAAATGATCCAAATAGTTTAGTTGTTTAGTGATATGAATAATCCTAGTTCGATGTTTGATCGAATATTTTTCTCTCGAATATTTTGCATTTTCTCCATAATATACAATTTATTTTACAAACCCAATCAACGAGAACTTCTGCTAACAATAACGTCACGCAATCGGGTAACAAGACAGCGAGACGATCGCTATGCCATGCGTATTCTTTCATCGTTTGCAGACTCACTGCAAGAAGCAGCATAATCAGATGGAATCTTTCTCTGACGTCGGCGCAAGATAATTGGAATAAGTTGTTCTTGTCAAACTTCTTGAAAACAGAACCCTTCAATTCTACAAACTAAAAGAACTCCATGTGAAATACTTTATACAAAAAAAAGATGACTACTTTATTTTTCCTAGCTCAACTTACGTTGTTGGACATCATAATTGTGAGAAGGGCTTTATTACTGCTGTTAATTGCCACATTTAATGTCGTTGCTTGAAATAATACCAATATGCTATGTAACACTTTATGGGAAAGCAGTCAAGGTAAACATATTTTGTTGCAACTTAAATCTATCTCGATCATGATCGGATTAATCGTAACGATGTAATTAAAGGATACACACATAAGTGACGGCAAACAGAAGATGTGGTAATGTACCGAAATGTTTCGTACGAGTGGAATTCGAACGTGATCGTGGCTCAGTAGCGGTCCAAAGCAGTGCATCAATGGTGTCTTGGCCGAAAGCACTGAAAAGGCGATCTCCTACTTCTAGCATATTATAAAATATATATAGCTTTATAACTGATTGACTCTTAACTAAATGATACATCATGGAGGTGTCCACCTTCCAGGTTGCTGCCCAGCAACCCACCACTACAATTCCTTTTAACAAATCGCATACTTCAGCTGGACTCAGATATCTTTCCGCACTCTTTGCATGATCTTTTTCATTCCTACTCCTAAAAATAAGGCTGGTCAACATTTTTAGGTAAATGAATATCTTTCACTCTAAATCGATATCTCTTGTATACCTCAGATAGTGTCGTAAAGGTCTCGTTATCACTGCCCACAAAGCCATTGCAAATCTTAGTGGTAAAAATGTATACACAAATAGAAAGGAATCGGCACACTACAATGACAAAGACAATAAAACATCTAATATGTAATATACTCAATTATTCTAAGAGATTTTAGCTAGCATTCTATTCTATAGAACAATAGTTTTGTTTGTTGCTGTACCTGAAGGAATCCATACGCCATAAAGTTTTCCACTTCTCTAGGAATTTTCATAAACGAGTAAACTTTTTCCCTTCTTGCGGAAAATCTTTCCTCATCATGCTCCAACTGATAACCTCTTGTTAATTCTGTTCTCAAAAATTGCATCAACGATACCCCTATAAAAAAAAAGAGTATATTTTTTTAATAAATTAAACATAAACTTAATATTATTTGAACAAACTTTCCCAGATAGCACAAAGAGTTCAAAAGAGTTCAAAAAGAATTCAGTGATATATTATCAATTCTGAGTTCATTTTTAGATGCAACAAGAATTCTTTTCAGAAAAGGACTAAAATAACTTAATACTAATAACTTAATAATTTGTAATTGTTATTATAGCAAAAAGTAGTAAGTTAACAATTAATACAAAATATTACAAACAATAAGATTTATAACAAATACAAATATTTAAAAATCTGCTCAAAGAGAAAGTTTACAAGGATTGTTTCACATTTGTTTCTTCCTTTTCTTCATAGTTGCTCATTCGTAATAAATTTTATAGAAAATTTTAAGATCGTTATTCTCGTAGGTAATTAATATCTTATCTAATCTACTGGAGTGTGTATATTATGTGTGCTGTTGTGTCACCAATTTTTTTTTCTCTTGATTTATACATCCACTGTGCTGTACCGATAATTACATCTCTAACACGTTATAGGTATATATCACACAGTTTTCCGAGGGACGAACTTAAGACACAAGTCCACTGGAAAATTATGTTGTATCGGATGTTGCCGATTACTTACGTTGCTTCTTCTTCTGCGCATCTTGGCTGTCGGATAATTGCGGCCTATAGTGCGTAAGATCCACATTCTCCACGCGCTTGTCGTGACATGACATATGAGTTTTGGACTTGTCAGTACCGTATTGTCGGAACCTGATCGTCCTTTTCTCCGGCCAACTTTGTTCCATATTTTCATCGCTGACGCGCGCGTTCTGCATCACTATTCACTATGCCAACGTTAACCCTCAACGAGCGTTCATGCAAAGTTCGATCATTCTATAATCCCGCGACGAATCTCACGACGATTATAGAAGCATCCCATCTCACGATTGAACTTCGACGCCGCGCTGTTCCGGGCAAACTGTCACAACACCAACACGGAACTGCGGTGAAACGACTGGCAAAGTGGCAATTAACGCGCGTCACATATGACGGTGACAGCGCCGACGATGCTCTCTCTGTTAACCACGTAATGTTGATCCGGATTTCTTTTGATCCACATCGATCTACCTTGGGCGGCTCTATTAAGTAAGACCATTTGACATCTCCCTTTTTTACTGATATGTTTACAAGATCTTTCCGATATGTTATAAATTATAATTGTCGATAATTCATGTTCTTATCTTATATCACATGTTGCGGTAAAACGAGATTATCGGAAGTTTAATTATCAACTATCGATAAATAAGATAAAATTATCTTGTGGGAATATTTTATGAATTTATAAAATATTTTATGTATATTTATTATCTTAATATAGTTTTTATTATTTTAATATAGTTATTATTACCTACCTTAATATATGCTGAAAAGCTGAATTTATTTATGAATAAAAATTAAAGATATATGATGTATGTTATCCCTTTTCTTCATAAATGATGGTGATTCTTGATGTCTCACACACATATGCAATTTTATTATGCAATGTTTTTAATTTAAATAAGCCAAACTGTATTAAAACAAGTTCAAATAAGAAAATATTGATTATATACTATCATGATGATGTGTCATATACTCCCTTGACTACGAATTTGATGTGAATCAACAACAGTCTGATACGAGTCTAAAGCTGTTTCTATATATATGATTTCAGGATAGAAGCTCTTTACAAAGAATTGTGTGATACGACATTCCACAATGACTACCTTGATTGCAAATAGTACTTCTGGTCTCTCTCCTGATACTGCTAACAATATGGAACTGCCAGGGAGTCAACAAGTCACAAGAAAGTTTTGGATAGATACGAAGTCTTTAAATGTACCAGATGTTCTGGATCCAGATGACTCTTTGATGAAAAAATTCCAAAATGCTCTACGAGAGCATCTTGTTCGCGTCGACAATAAGTTAAATAGCGAAATATTAGAGCTTGTAAGTATCTGAATCCTTATTTTTTTAGACTTAAAAGATTTGTCTAGTAAATAAAAAGAAACACAAATGTTATTCTCATTAAATATTCATCGTCTACGAGAGCATCTTGTTCGCGTCGACAATAAGTTAAATAGCGAAATATTAGAGCTTGTAAGTACCTGAATCCTTATTTTTTTTAGACTTAAAAGATTTGTCTGGTAAATAAAAAGAAACAACAAATGTTATTCTCATTAAATATTTATCCCAAATATTTCAGGAGGCTAATATAAAAGTACTAGAGAAGGAACGTGAAACAGAAGGTTTACAAATGTACTATGCTCAACAGGAAGTAGCGCGACAGCAAATGACAATTGAGAAGTATCAAAGCATGATAGCAAATATGGTTTCGCAGCGCGAAGAGAAAGATACACACATAAAGAATGTCAAAGAGATTCACAAAGATACCCACGTTAAATTATTGGAAGAGAAAAGGAAAGAAGAGAATCTCATGCACGAATTAGAACAGATTACTGATTTGCAAGCGCAATTCTCAAAATTGCAAACAGAGCTCGAAAATAACTTGATTATTTCTAAACAAGTATCGAAAAAAGATAAGATAATTCAACGAGATCTAATTGCTCAGAAACAGCAGAAAGACTGCATAATATATAAACTTATGGAGGAAGTCTGGAGAATTAAAACCGAGATAGCCAATTTAGACACGCAACTGCAGTTGAAAAATAAAGAAAAAATTCAGATAAATCAGATGATCGCTGACGTTGATACTGATCTAGCAACGTTGCATAAACAGCATACGAATTTATGCAACGCCTGGAATTCTGTTGTACTGAATATTACTAATCGGAATAAAGTTTATGAGCAACTAAATACAGAGCGTGAGTACGTAATATCTCGATAATCTTTAAGGATTTGAGTGAATAAAATTGTAATAGGCGATAAAATAAGTTAATAACATACAATAGTATCGTAATTAAGTCGCATCTATGACTTTAATAGGAAGAAATAATTGTCTTGATAAAGTTTCCTCATTTGCTTATGAAAGACTGCAACAATGAATATTGTTTTAGGAAAATATGTGAATCTTTTAATACGTTACAAACGGAAATAGACAAGTTAAAGAAAGAAACTTGTAAGGAAACAGAAAACAATGAGAATCTGACCTCACTGCATATACGAATAGAAGACAATATTCTGAATAACACAAAATTGATGGAAATCGGAAATGATAAACTTAATAATTTGGAATCTGAATTAGTAAAAATAGCAAAATTTAGTGAACAGGAACAACATGAATTTGATTTAATTCAAAATGTATATAGAATATTAATGTATACTTATTGAAAAAAAAAACATAAAACATTGTTAAATTACTCTAATTAAAATATATCTCTAAAAATTTTATTTTTACACGATTATATTATCATTTATAACAGTCTTGTATTTTAGGAATGGCAATATTTGTTACATAAAGAGGAAGAAATAGATAAAGAATTTACAAAATGTCTAAATAAGCAAAATGAGTTAGAAAAAATAATATATAGCAAACTGGAAGAAAAAGTTGCGCATAACAAAGCGGCGCAATATTTGAATAAATTATTATTAGATTCTAAAGAGTCATTACAAGAACAAGAATTGTTACTAGCAGAAACAGAAAATTCATATAGCAAAAAATTATTGGAATTGGAACAACTTAATTCAAACATATCTTATGAGAAGGCAGACTTCGAGGAACTCTTGCAAAATAATAATAAAAAAGAGAAAGAGATAGATGAGATTCAGAAAGAAATCAAGAATCATGACACAGCAATCGAGAGGAAACAAATAAAAATTGTCAATTTGAACAAAACCATTGAAGAGGTAAGAATATTATTAACAAAAATTCTACGCGAATATTAAATATTTATACACTATTATTCTTTCTTACAGATATTATCGCATAGAGAAAATGGAGAAGTTAATCCTCTTGATATGAAAATAAAAACCTTGGAAAAGAATATAGAAGAAATTCAGCAAAATAATCAGAAAGCACAACAATTATGGATTCGCCAAGAAGGATATATGATTACATTGAGTCAACAGAAGGATTTACAATTGCAAGAACTTAATCTTCTTAATAAAGAAATTATGATTATGGAGCAAAAAAATTTGAAACTAGAGCATGCTTTGAAAATGCTTGATAAGGAAGATTCGAACATCGAGAGGACATTAAATCTTCTGCAACAAAGAATAGTTCAATTAAATTCACAATTAGTCATTCGAAAAGGACTGAAAGAAGAATTAGAAGACAAAAATTCTATTAAAAAAATGGAAGGGATACAAGTTCTCGAAGATGCAGAATTAAATCTAATAAACATGCAAAACGATTTAAAACAGTTATATGAGGAAAAGGCACTTTTGAAGGATAATTTAGATGCAGTGCAACAAGAAAGTTTATCATGGGAGAAGAAAGTAATATTTTAAATATTAAATATTATATATTTTTATTTATATATATATCAAGAAAAATATCATGATTTTTAATTTATGCTTTTAGGTGAAATTAATGCAAGAAGCGATGAAGAAATTGAGAGATGAACATAGTAATGGTGGCGATATCACAGTGATGAAAAGTGAAATTCATAAAATGGAAATGCGCCTCACACATTTGCGTAGGGTACAAGAAAAATTGATCCATGATATGGAGTTTTGTGTTGCACGAAGAGATATTATATTAGACAAAGCCATGAGCAAACTTAAAAAAGATCCTAAAGGACAACATAATCAGAAAGTTATATTTCATAAACGTCTTGCTGATCAAAAGTTAAAGATAAAACAAATCGTGAAGGTAAATCCTACTTACATTAAGTATAGTTTTATATTACTATATAATTACGTTAATATTATATTACTATATTACTATATATTTTTATATTACTATATAATTACGTTAAGTAGCTTAATTGATGTAACTTCTCTAATGAAGTGTTTATTATAGGATACAAAAAAGATTGAAAATAGAATATTGGAACTGGAAAATCAAATAAAGGATGCAGCAGACAAATGCAACGAATCGCAAACAGCATTGAAAATGGTGCAAACTGATATCCCAAATTTGAATCAAGGAATTACACAAATAGAAGCTGTTAAATATCATGTACGTAAAATGAATAATTTAGTTCCTCTTAACTTCATAAGATTCAAAATTACTATTTGTTTAACATTAATATTATCATAATTAAAAAAAATCTTCTGTTACATGCAGAATTTACAGACATTAGTTTTTAAGCAAAGAAAAGCTAAAATGCTAGAAGACATTAAAAGTGGTCGATATAAAATGCTTTTCA
Source organism: Trachymyrmex cornetzi (assembly GCF_001594075.2). Classification (NCBI taxonomy): domain Eukaryota; kingdom Metazoa; phylum Arthropoda; class Insecta; order Hymenoptera; family Formicidae; genus Trachymyrmex; species Trachymyrmex cornetzi. The sequence goes on along the minus strand of NW_017296760.1, from coordinate 93,563 downwards.
AGAGTGAAGCTACATTAAGTGAAGAATTCCAAAATGAACAGATTCTTCGTGATTATTTGAAACATGTAATGGAACGAACGAATCAAGATTTCCCTTTATTGAAAAACGATATTCAAAAAATACTTTTGACATTAGAGACATCAGAATAAAATTTTAATATACAATTATTAAAAGAAAAAGATAAAACAATGCTATGTAGTAACAATAATTGTAATTGTTTATAACAACGCAAGTAAATGCTTTGATTATAAACCATATATAATGTATTGATTATAAAACATATACTTATGCAGAATGCACTCCTTTAATAAAAGCCTCCATGGATGAAATCGGAGTATCCGGTAAAATGCCATGTCCCAAATTAGCAATATATCGAGTTTTACCAAAATTTGACACCATTTTTTGTGCACGATCAACGATTTCATCCTAAAGACGACATAATGAATAAATTCAATATCTTTATAATATTTGTGAATATTTCTCGATCGATGATTAGTAGTTAATACCGTTACTATTATTACTAATCTAATTACTTTATTTTTCAGTAATAATCATGTATAAAAGTTAATATAAAATAATTATATTTTAAATTGAAATTATAATTTTTTTAAAAGAGACAACATACCTGTGAAGAATACATTGCACAAGGATCCATATTCCCTTGTAATGTAACATTAGCACCAAGCTGTTTTCTGACTTCTATAGGATCTACAGTCCAATCAAGACCTATAACTTCATAACTTTGATCCATCGCAAGAATTTTTAAAGAATTCATGGTTGCGCCTTTTGGAAAAGCAATCTAGAAATATACGTTTGATATTTATATATAATTTATCTATTTAATTTTTAAAGTAATTTGCTGGTTAGAAATAGTTATGAAAAACGTTTTACCATAGGCACTTCTGGAATATTTGCTTCTTTCAGTTGCTTTCGTACACGTTCGCTAATTTGTTTGAGATATTTAAAAGAATAATTTGTAAATAATGCATCGTCCAAATAATCTCCATTGCTTTCAAAAACTTGAAGCAACTTGAAAAAAGGATATAACAGTTATTGCTTTCGAGTTATGTCATTATATACTGCATATACATAATATATTTTAAGAATTCTTCCCTACAAAAAAAAATTATACGTTCAATTATATACCTGAGCACCAGCTTTCACTTGCATTACTAAGTAATCCACAATAACATCTGTAATCATCTGTAACAATTTATGAGTATCTTCTGGATACTTATATAACCAGGATCTCGCCTTTGCCATTGTAGAACTGCCTCCTCCTTGAATCATGTAACCCATCAGAGTCCACTGTATATGAAACAAATTAACTATTTTATATAACATGTAATATATAAATACATTAATATGTAATATCCCAAGGAGAACAAGAAAATCAAAATAATGTCAATATAACGTCATATTGACATTATTTTGATTTTCTTGTTCTCTTTGGGATACAACAAAAATAAATTCCTTATATTAAAGAAATTCTTAGTATATTCATGCTTTGATTTTTTTGAATACTAAAATACTTGCAGGAGCTCCAGTAAATCCTATCAATGGCACTTTGCCATTCAACTTGTGTCGAGTTAATGTTATAGCATCTCCAACATACTTCAGAGCTTCATTCACATTTGGTTGTTTGAGTCGTGATAAATCATTGGGACCAGCTAAGGGCTGAGGCAAGACTGGACCCTAACAGATACTTCTTATTTAGAAGAATAAAGAGAATAAAGAGACAATAATGAATATGTAGTACATTAATGAATATCACTTGATTATTATGTGAAAATATATAATTGAGAGAGTGCTTACTACTCCCGGTACCATCTCAACTTTTAGGTCCATCGCCTGAGGGATCACCAGGATATCTGAGAATATTATACTGGCATCCAGATCGAAACGTTCTATCGGCTGTAAAGTCACCTGACATGCTAATTCAGGAGTTTGGCAAACTGCGAAAAAATCGTGCTGAGCTCTGACTTCTTGAAACTCAGGAAGGTACCTTCCTGCTTGCCTCATAACCCAAACTGGAATTCTGTCAACCGGCTCCCCACGTGCTGCCTTGAGTATCCGGTCATTTTTCAAAGGTGGAAAATTGTGCTCAATCATTCCGATAGTCCTCTGCTTCACGTTTTCCAGAATTTTATTTCTGAATAATACAATAATATTCCTCATGTTTTTACCTCAAATTCTTTTTTCCTATTTTAGTACAATTACAGTAACTCGCAGAAAATACATACAGTACTTGGTTTCAGTTGTTGCAAAGCACACAGTAATACAGTAATTCTTTGCCGATATATTTGCAGCTTCACTCACTGTTTGTGAATTCAGTACGAATACGAAATCTGACGATAAAAACTATCCATGATAGGTCTATTCTTCGTAATTACACTATGTTATACTTTCTGCACTTAAAATGAAATAGGTATATGATTAGACATTTAGAGAGAAAAAGAAAAAAGATAAACAACAAATTGAAAAGTTCAATTGCAAAAAACAAATCTGTTCACCTAAGTCATTTAATTTTTTTTATCTTACATTTCAATGCAACAGATGTGACGTAAAAAATTATCCTTCAGATGTAAAAATTCTGTAAATTTCCTAAGGCTACCAATCGCATGTGTTCTTTTGATTACAGATACAGATTTGTTCTTTGTAGCTTTTGCATTTCAAGTAAAACAAATGTATAAACAAAAAATATGTTTATTATTTCAACAATGCAGTTAAAAGAGCTGAGATTTTTTCGGAATACGTTGATATTATAAACATGTAAATCTCAGCCAAATAACAATATACAATAAGCTGTTACAGCTGTTAGAAAAATTTTAGAGGTTATGTACCAAAGAAAATTATTGATGAAGTTTGAGCGATCTCTATAATTTATACAAAAGACTTGAATAATTAGAGTATATTAATAATTGAAATTTTTTCAATAAAAATTTATCAAAGTTGTGAATGCGATTGATTAATCGCGAAATAATCGGCGCGCTCATTGGCTGGCGCATATATATGGTGGGAGGCAATCAGGTCCTCATTTGTCCGTGTTGACCAATAATGAATGCGCAAGTGTGATTTTTGAGATTAAATGACGTGTGTACTAAGCAAAGCATTTTCTTATATATTTTATATATATTTATATCAAATAATTTAAATCTCCAAAATTGAAAATTGAGCCAAAATTAACTTTAATCTGTTAATCAGAATTTTCGAAAATTTAATTTAATCAATTTCTTAGAAGTACAATCTGATAATTTTGATAATTTTTTTAAATTTTGAATCATTTATATATATTACTAAAATTTCTCTGAATATTTACATAAACACTTATACAACGTATAATATATATAACTTGATGACTATTTCTTGTCAATGCTATTTTTGTCTTGTTTCACATTTATCAGATTAAATTGTTGAAAGGGTATTGCGTCTTGCATCACCTAGCTAGTTGGATCTACAAGTAAGAACCAATCATATTTGACTGATTCTTAGCGATTATTCTGAACACGATTGAAAGCAACCATTGTTTATTCTTTGCTGTCTTCTATGCTGGGATTGTCAAACCAGCTTGATAATTTTCTAATCAAAACTATTCTTGATATATAAATTGCAAAGGACAAAGGTGACCTGTGCTGCATAAACAGAATCTGGATAGTATCGTGGAATATATAGAATATATACATTTATAGAGATTGATCGTTGAAATATAGCCTAATATCTGTGCTTGAAATTTGGCTATTTGGCACATATTCAGTAAAATATATTTTCTGCCGTGACTCAGTTGAAGAACTTTCGGATTTCGGTTCACAGTGTGTTTAATAAATCTTCAAAAAAACTACACAAATCTTTATTTTACGAGACAGACGATGGATGACGTAAATATTAACGAAATATGTCTCGATAACATAGATGTTGATATAGAAGTGGTACAACTGGATGGAGATGAGGACGATTGGATAAAATTAAGTTGGATTATCGATCGTAGTGATAATGGCAAAAATTTTCAATCATCAGGGACACAGAAGGTGAGTAATTATATTGATATAAAGTATGATATAATTAGAATTTAAGTACTGTGCAGACATAAGTAATATTAAAACAGAACTAAATCAACTAGATGCTTAACATTTTCTATTTTTGAAGGATTCAGATAATGAGATTGCACAAACAAAAGATAATGATAGTAAAGTATCTTGTACAAACACAGAATCAGATGATATATCCGATGGTATATCAGTTATAACGGAGAGTGACACAGATGTTGTTAATACAAATCTTCAAATTTGTCAATTTAATCGTAAGCCATGCAAGTCTCCACAAATGCTGGAAGTACAAACAAATAAACAGGTATTGTAGTAATTGTATTTAGTTAAAAAAATTAGTATTCTTGCGTTATCTAACAATAAGATTATATTCCAAATATCTTTAATGTTGTTTTTTTAGATAATAAGGTTTAAATCTCTTTTATTATAGAAAGATATATGGAACACTCTTATTGCTTATGTATTCGGTATAATTGTTGGTGTGACTCTTAGTTACTTTTTCACAATTCTTAAAACCTGTCCAGTCTCGAATGGAGTTGATGTTGAAAGCCTTAAGACTGCAAGTCATAACATTGTTAATACTTGCAAGGAATTGACAGATGGTAAAGATAAACAAAATGTTTTAAAAGGTCCAAGATCTATTGTAGATTCACATCATTTACATCGTAATTCTTATTTTTAGTGAAAACTATGTTGAACGAAATTAAAGCACATATGCCAACTGATATAAAAATTACAGAACAAATTTTAACACAATTTATCGAGATCACTGATTCTTCTAATAAAACAAGTAGTAAACCTGTTACAATTACTAAGAAATTTTTCAATTCTACTTCATATCCGTTGGATCAACTACAAAATTCTCTACATGTATTGTCATCACTGTCATTTATTTATGATGATAATAATTCTTTGAAAAATGACATTAATAAGACATTGGATATTGTAAATAATACAAAAGCATTTTATGATACATTGATATCACTTATGAACAACACGCAAGTTGTGTTTGATCCTATTGTCTTAGAGTAAGTATCAGTAATAAATCGATATTTAATGTCTAAATAGTAAATTATTATTGTATATTTTTAAGTTATTATTGTTTGCAGCTACTTGCAGCACAACAGTGATAGAATGCATATTGCTTCTAAATCACTTCTCACTAATTTAGTAGAAAAAGTGAGCAAAGTAATATTAAAAGTGTATAATAAATATGCTAAAGAGAGACACAGATTGAGTAAAACATTGTGTCATTTGAAAAGTAAACTACCTAATGATAAACTTTTAAAACAATTGACCGAGAATAATCAGCTGTTTAAAGATCATGATAAATTTTGTTTCTCAAACTATACATCAAAAAATTTGGTTAGCGAAATGACTGCAAAAGAAAATACAAAGACAAAAAACATAAAAGAGCATATCATAAAAACCGATGATGCAGTATTAAACACAAAGTATGATAAAAAGTATACTTATAAAATTCGAGATAATGATAAAGACGACTCTTTGAAAAATAAAAAGAAGAAAAGACAAAATGTAGACAAATTTAGTACTATGAAGTAAGTATATACTATAAATAATAACATACAAATTGTTTATTAGAAATTACTGCCATGTAATTATAAACTACTTTATCATATAACAGATTTTTGCGAAACGCCAGTCATGAGATACGTAACACTTCTCAATTACTTATCTCTAAGGTAATAGAAAATATGAATAAATTAAAATATCAATTGAGAAAGAAACTACACCACTTGAAAAATATACTATATGATAATAAATTCTTAAAACAACTGATTGAGGATAGTGAAGAAGACATTAAAGAGTCAGTTGAGTATTGCAAAGGAAAGAATGATGACTTACGATTAGATAATAGTTTTGATAATATTTTAGCGCAACTGAAAAATACATGTCCACTTTCCACTAACTTTTGTCCAGGATTTAATATTATTAATATGAGCATATTTGACACCGTATCGACAGTAAGTTGTAAATTTGTACAAAATTGTTAATTTCTCATAATTTTTTGAGTTGTAAGTGAATAAATAGTATATGTATAAAACAGTAAATATATTTAGAAATTGTATAGTATAAAAAATTTTATATGATAAATATAAATAATAAATTTGTTTCAGTATAAAACAAAGAATTACAAATATAAATATGATACAAATAGCAAGAGAACTGTAATGGATCACGAAAATTCTGCAAAAATTTTGCCTGCCAAAGAAAAAAACAGACCAAAGAAAAAAGAATATTTTAAATTAAATGGCCCCACCAAAAATGTCATTAATGATGATGCAAATTATGAAAAAAAGTATATACCCTCTCAAAATAAAATTAATAATCACATATCGGAGCACACTGTTAATTATCATATGTCTAAGTATTCTTCGTCCGACAGTCGCACAATGAAGCAAGATAATCAACACTATATAAATACAAATGAAAGGAGTGATAACGAAAGGTACTAATTTCCAACAAAATACAGTTTATATAATATTGTAATCTATTGCGAATTCAAATAACTTAATGCGCTTACAAATAATTATGATTTTTAAAAAAGTAATGCTCTTTTGTGCAGATCTTATAAGTATAGCAAGCATCGCCAACCTGACGATTCGGATTGGTATTTTCGACGAGTTTATTCCCGTAGAAATGCACGAAGACATGCGAAACAGCCTAACGATTCGGATTGGTATTTTCAACGAGTTTATTCCCGTAATGCACGAAGACGTGCGAAAAATATATATCGATAGGATGCCAAATGATTTAGAAAAATCATCGATGAATTAAATTGTTAACACAGATATATACAGAGACGTATGGAATATTCTTACATAAATTCTTACACAAATTCTTGTATGTGAAGAAAATATCTCATACAGCATATTTAATTTGTATTCTCAAATATTCCTTGAATATCCAAATGACCATGTAAATATACAAATATTAAAATATTTATTAATATTGACAGTTTTACTTACAGTTTCACATCAAAATATTTATATTGAAAAAAAAAGAAATTCTCTAAATAAAAAAAATTTTTTCTTGAAATTACAAATATCGTGCCTCAACAGAGAAAAGAAAATACAAAAGAAATTACGTCAGAGAAAATATAATAAAATATCTATGATATAGTTAATGATGATATTACATTTACTTGTAGTTTCTGAAATCTCTTTAAAAAGTAATATTTTTTTAACGCACTATATATGACATCATGTGTATTTATATGTCTTATATATAACTTTTTATACAAAAAATAATAAAATATTTTATGAATAGTTGGAACCTTGATGTAATGGATATTCAAGAATATTAGAAGTTCATAGAAATCGTCTCTAAAATGATTGTGTAGTAACGACATGTACGTGTGTTGCAGTGTCAGAATTTTTATTACATTGTGATATGAAAAGGTATCCATTTCGAGTGATTTGGAGAACAAGAATTATTGATTTCATCTTTTTTATATTCGATTTTACTTATTGATTCAAAAATATAGTCAAAATAGTTCTGAAAAAATTTAAGATATATTTTAAACAGAAAAAACAACAGTTGATTTTTATCATTATGTCGATCTATGTTAGCAAATTTCTCTCAATCTGTTCTTATTAAAATTGTGGCTTTTACTAATACTAAATAAATTAATCATTCAGTTAATTTTAATTTTAGATAGAGAGTTCGTTTCGCACGTGCATCTTTTAGGACAGAAAGATTTTTTTTCAAATATTAGTAAAACCATCTGTTTTTAATAAAAATGGATTGAAAGGGAAATTCACTGATATGGCTCAACAAAATGATAAAAGCATTACTTTTTTCTGTTTAAAATATGTTCCCTTTTTCCAAACATTAAAGCCAGTATTCATAATCTTTTTTTTTATATTTAAGACCGTTTTAAGTATAGTCTTAAATATAAATAGTTCATTTTTATTTCAAGACTGTTTTAAATAATGTTTTTAAGACTTAGATGTTAATAATGTGTTCTATAAAAATATTGATCTAGGAATATTGTAACTGTGATTTTCAGATGTACCAGATAAAATTAAGTAAAAAAATGGAATTTAGCGTGCCCCCTGCATGCTCCCCAAATCGCTCAAAATGCATATCCCCTTTGTTGCGTTTGCCATTAATGAATCTCATTAGTTGTAAAAGATTAGAGGGTGGCTTACTGTAGATATTAGGATCTCCGAATTTAGTTTCGCGCAAATACGCGCAATTGGCGCACACGAAAGAGTTTATACGTGTCATGACAATGATGCTATGATTGTACCAAGTGGTTATCGACGAGAAAACGGCATTCACCTTGTTTGTTTGATAGTTAGGGCACGTTCATACCTTAACAGAAAAGCAGCAGCCAATCAGAACTCGCTGTTTTGACGAAAGGACTCAAGAATACACAAATTACAATTTTGAACAAGCGAAGCGCTTCTGCTCTCCGAGGAGATTGTGGATCCCTAGATCCTCTTTTATCGCGTTTACAATAAAAAATAACAGGTATAGATCAACCATGGGATTTGTAGCGTACAAGATCATGAATACGCTACAAATTCCATTGTTGCTATATCTGTTATTTTTTATTGTACCACGCTGGTGATCAAAGATATCTTAATCACCAGATGGAGTCATTTTCGGCGAAAAATCGCGTATGTGGGCGCAGGTGGGATTGAACCTGGAGATCTATAGATCGCGAGTCGATCGCACAGGGCGGTAAGATATTTAACACCTCAAACTGTTGATTTCATGATAAATTGATATATTCTCATGCAAACATGGTAAACATCTCATAAGAGACTTTAAGAAGAAGACAAAGAAGAACTGCGCTGGTAGTAAGTAATACAGAAAGTCGTAATTGTCGACTATCATCGCGAATTCTTCTTAAGGTTTCTGTTTGGTTTACCACCCATCATGAAGTCTATGAAGGGTGACAGTATCATGTGATAAAAGAGGATCCAGAGATTCACAACCTCCTCAGAAGCTTTATTTGTTTGAAATTGTAACTTGTGTATTCTTGAGTCCTGTCGTTAACATAGCGACATAGCGCGAGTTACAGCTGCTGCTTTTCTGTTTTCTATTTTTCTATCAAGGTGTGAACATGCCCTTATCTTAAATTGGGTCGCGTCTGTGACAGTTGCCCGTATTTAATAATTTATCATCTCGCGTGGAAGAGTATAAGATATATGTATAGATAAAAGAAGAAAAAAAGAGAAAATATACATTTTTATAATAAATAAATATATACTATTTACAGTTATAATATAAATATATATTTTTAGTTATCTTTTAACAGTTTTTATGATGTGTTAATAAATTCATATAAATAACAATGAAAAAACGTTTGCAGCTATCCGCATATGTGTGCATCCAGAATGAAAAGTATAGCGACAGATATATTACAGAAGTATTATGTACATAGAGATTAAGTTTTCACGTCTGAAAATAATAAAGATCGACTCTATTAAAATGATTGCAATTTAGTTATAATGTGGCAAGTAAATAGAAAACAAGTTTTGTGAATCGCTCACAGTAGATTTGAATATATATTAATTTACGTTATTACGATAATTTATATTTATAGAGTTTATTAATGAAAGTTCATAAAAATTCTATACAAATAAATTTCGAAGTTTGAAGTTTTCGATTTGATTTCTAACGTACATAGAGTTATCTTATCATTAAAAATTCAGTGAAAAAGATATTTTTATAAAGAATCTCTCCCTCTCGTACATTGCGAATAAAATTCTGCGAGTCACGATACCTGCGCATTTACGCGAGATACGCAACAAATTCGCATATAAATATATGTATATCGGTTGCGATATCGTCAGCTGCATCATTTCTCGTTTTTTTGCCGAGGTAAAATTTAGAAGCAGTATTCATGAAATCCGAGTTTACACTCAATATCATCTTATAAATCTATTTTCAGATTCCATCTAGACAAAGAAATGTAGCATCAATTTAGATAATCAGCATATCGAAATCATATACATATATTTGAGATGATTTTAACCATCCGCCAGCAACATGGAATTTTAATTCTTTCATCGCAGCAATATTTGATTATATAAAAATCTAATATATTTGTCAAAGAGAGAGAGATAATTTAACAACAAATTTTTACCATCATAAAAATCGGATTGTACTTTATTTGTACGGATTTAATAAATGTATCCACTAGAATTCATAATCAAAATATCGATGGTATCTTTAAAAACTTTATGTCTGCGAAGAATTAATAAATATAAAATCAAGAGAAGTTGATTATATGTCTTGCGAAATAAGATGTGAAAAATAAAAGAATGAGCCAATTCATTAGAACATTTATAATTTCATCGATCGTCACTTATGTCCGTTTCTACTAATGTAATTTAATCTTGGATCAACTAATTCTTCATCTTTTTTTAGTAGATCGAAAAAAATAAAGAACAAGTTGAACAGAGATTAAAATTAAAAATAGAAATTTGCTCACTCCTGTAATTTTCAGGATGCATAATTGATTCCAAGATTTTATAAATATCACTTCATAATTCATATTGCGGAAAATCGCAATTTGCGCGAATTTTCATCGCGAGTTCCGCTGGTCTGAACAAACGTCGCGTCGTCATTGGCCGATTCACGTCGATTACATCGAAAAGCCCAATCAATGCTTTCTCCATGAGGAAGCGATTGTCGTCGATCGCAATTCGCGACGTCACGGCGCGCTCTGTGACGTATCCAGCGCACATTCGTCGGATGGTCGGATCCATCGGTGATCGGAAGCGAGCAAGTGGAGCAAGTGTTTCCGCAAGTTCCCGTAAGTAAACAACACGGTCTCGCGAGTCGCGACGAATAGCAAATGATTCAGATTCGTTCGGCGAATTGCTGCGCTTTCAAACGAGTGGCACGCGATCACGAAGGCGAACGGGGAATACGGGGATCTCGCCGATCTCGCGATCCAGTCGCCGCATACCAACGTTTGCCGTTGACGTCGTAGCGACAAAGTCACAAAGGGGCTCACGGCGCCGCGTAAAAACCGCTTTGTCGCGGTTTATTTTTGCATTCAAAATCGCTATATTTTTGCGTGCAACACAATCTTAAAATAGATCGCGACGACGGCGGCGGCGACGGCGGCACTGCGGCAGTGACGACGGTAACGTGCGATGTATTTTCCGCGCGCTGATGACGAGCGAGGAACATGAGTTTTGAGGTTACCACGTCTCTGAGTGGGCTCAGCTGATTCTTTTCCTGAAACCTGAACGTCGCTCGGGCACGAGCCACTCGCGAGGATGGACACTACCTGCGAGATAATCGACGAGCCCCAACAGTCGCTGGTTAAACGAATTTATTATTCGGCAAGGGACGGAATGGCGATCGCTCTTTATACCCTGCTGAACGACAAGTCTGATGTCGAGGTCGATTGTTTGATTAACCAGGTAAATCCTAATATTTTGTTGCGTCACCTTTCACTTTTCATCACTCGCGAAATCACACTGTCCGATCAGTTGTTCATTCTGACAAATGTCGGAAACACTTGATTAATCGTGAACAAATATTGTCCTTTGTCCTGTTATCTCCTGTTAGAAAATTGCAATTGCAATAAGTATTATTAAAAATAATGAGGCTAATTCTGCAATGTGCTTTTTGTTTCCTGTTCCTTGCTGTTTGTCTCTTGCCTTCTTGATCAAAAAGGCAAGAGACTAACAGCAAGAAACAGGAAACAAAAAGTACTTAAGTATTATTAAAAATAATGAGGCTAATTCTGCAATGTGCTTTTTGTTTCCTGTTCCTTGCTGGTTGTCTCTTGCCTTCTTGATCAAAAAGGCAAGAGACAAACAGCAAGAAACAGGAAACAAAAAGTAAATTGTAGAACAGCCATAAATTACTGTTTACAGGATGTTTCATTTTAATCGTAATAAAGGTAAATATTTGGAAAATATACATTTTTTTTTCACCAAATAAAAATATGGTGTAGAGTGAGATTTATTGTCTCCCTTTATACCGAACAACTTTTATTTAGAATGCTTGGTAAAATTACATATTTTTGAAATAAACATCTGTTCAAATGAATCACCTTGTATATAATTATTTGCTGTTTAGTATTTGAATTATGAACTATTCCATTTATTACACAGAAAGAAAGGAGTAATATGAAGCATTTTAAAATAATTTATGCGTATGTTATGTTAAAAGCATAAAATTCATTGCTTTTAGATACTTATTAACAGATATATACGATAATTTAAGATTGTAAGGAAAGAAAAAATGAAAAATGTGTATTCACTATTGTGTATTCACTTTATGCAAACATAGAGTGTTTTTCATTTATGCCTATTTCCACCAGTGTAGATTAACTTTAATTTCGAATTAACTTTTATTTTTTCAGTTTTAAGAATTAAAAAGATGAGGCACAAATTGTATCAAGATTAAAATTAATCTACATTAGTGAAAACAGACAATAGTAACACAAATCCATAAACATTATTTTCTGCTTTTTGCAATTCCATGAGTAACAAAAACGAACAATACTTGTATTGATTTGTGTCACCAAATTGAGGTCACCCATATACATGTATTAACAATGTATATGTGTACTTACTAAACACTTCAGTAAAACATACTAATTAATGTAAATTCTTTGCAAATAACATTTTATCAGCAACAGGTTTGTTAATTGAACTACAAGCGGTTTGATATATTTTTATTTAATTAAATTAAATTCTTTTTTATAAAATAGTTTTATTTATTGCAACATGGTGAACAATGGTACTTTGAATTGTATATTGTCTACACTTAAATTGAAAAAAATATTAAATCCATACGTTTACTAATCAACATATACATAATTAAAGTTTCCTGACTAAATTGTTCTTATATAAATATAAAATGCATCTGTGTCATGATACCCACAAAGAATTATTCAGGACAACTTGCAACACTTGTTTAGATATGTGCATACGTGAAGAAAGCTGTGTAGATGTTATTTATAATATAGGTTATAAGATTTTAAATTCTTTTTATATTACAAACATTATTGTTATATTATTATTAATTTTATAAACCTTTATGCAAATTATATATAAAATATTATATAATTTCTCAAATGTTATTTTTTAATTTAAACATATAACATATTTAATTTTTTCTTATTAAATAATCAACTTATTAAATAATAAAAAATAGTTTGCTTAACTGTAATCGGGATTTTAAAAAAAGTGCAATTATGTTTATATAACAATGGCTGCGTTCAAGAGAAAAAGCAGCTTTGCAACTGTTGTAAAATTTTTTAATTGATTGACCTTGTCCTTAGTTCTTCACTGGATCTAAATGTATAAACCAATCATATTCAAGAATTTTACAACCAGTTATAAAATTGTTTTTTCTATTAAACGCAGCCAATATTTAGATTTGTGTATTTAAATTTATATTTACAGAAAGTTCTAGAAGATGACGGACAAAGGTGCACACCTTTAATAGTTGCCGCGCGTTACGGACATAACAAAGTAGTTAGAATGTTGCTTGACAAGTTTAAACCTGATTTAGAACAGGAAGGAACGGTGAAATTCAATGGATACGTTATCGAAGGAGCTACTGCGCTTTGGGCTGCAGCAGGTATATTAAAAGAATAACATATGTAAACAGAATATTGTAATAATTTTGTAGCGCTAATAACCCATGTCGATTTTAGGAGCAGGACACTTAAACGTTCTTAAAACTCTCGTGAAGGCAGGAGCAAATGTGAACCATACAACGAAGACTAATTCTACCCCGCTTCGAGCGGCATGCTTTAACGGACGTTTAGACATTGTTAAATATTTAATCAATCATCAAGCCGATATAAATATTCCCAATATGTTTAACAATACTTGCCTCATGATAGCATCGTACAAAGGACACTTGGATATCGTGAGTATGCTCATATTAAACTCTATTGCTCGTCATGTGTTTATTATGCAATCATTGTTACGTAAATTTTTCCAATTTTTTTCCGTGATTCAGGTTAATTTTCTATTAGACAAAGCGGCAGATCCAAACAAGAAAGCTTACTGTGGGGCAACGGCATTGCATTTTGCTGCCGAATGTGGACACAATACTATCGTGTACGAGCTGTTGAAGTATGGAGCGCAAATGACGAAGAATGTGAGTGGTATGACGCCTTTAATAACGGCTGCCGAACGGACGCGCGAGGAAGTCGTTGAATATCTAATAAAAAGGTTAGAAGTGACAAAGGAAGAGAAAATAGATGCTTATGAACTACTTGGAGCATCGTACGCTAATGATAAAGATAATTATAGTCTAAATATGGCATACACGTATCTATGGAAGGCAATGCTATTAAGGTAAAAGAATAAACATTTATTTTTATCTTACCAAGTTACTATTTTACGTTGCGTATTTTTCTCGTTCTAGGTATAGTGATACTGAAAATATTATACATAAGCAACTAGGTTCAACTGTGAAAGCATATGAGAACTGGAAAGAATGCGAAACAATAGAAAGTTTAGAAAGTATCAAATTCAATCCCAATGCTATACATATGGAATCGCTTGCTATTCGGGAGAGAATATTAGGTAAATATGTGTTTCACACATACTTGTATTATAAAGTAAGATTGTGTTTCCTTTTTTACAAAAACTAATACTGTTTGCTTTTCAGGCCTCCATAATCCGGAACTGCCACATCCTATAGTATTCAGAGGCGCTATATTTGCGGATAACGCCAGATTTGATAGATGTATAGATTTGTGGTTGCACGCTTTGAAATTACGACAACTCAATGATATATCCGTTGTAACAGACCTCCTTCGATTTGCGCAAGTTTTCTCGCAAATGATACATGTGGGCGTCGATCTAGATAATTTACAAGTGATAAATGTTCTGGAAGCAAGCGTAACAGAGTTGAATAGAAACAAGGTCAAAATCCAGAATCCGGATTCTAAGGATGACATCGATCAATGTGTTGTAAGTTCAATAAAAGAGACTTTGATTTATGGACTACATCTTACACTATAATCGTATGCATTAGTGATGTCTAGTGTGTCTGCGCTCGACAATATATTTTCCTGCGATATTTACGGAACGTTCTTTTCGCTTGCATAGCTAATGCCATAGTTCAACTGCTTATGTTAGCAAAAAACAACAATAGGTGAATTACATGAAGTATTTTTATGAATATGTCAACATAATAGACTAGATTAGTGCATGCGACTATATCATATTACTGTGACAAACAAAAACATATCTCTATATATTTAGAAATAATGTCTTCATAGGAAGAGATGGAATCGAATATTACAACAACTCTATATATTTTAACGATTCTGACAAAACTGATGACTCTTAATGGAAACAGTGATGAATCAGATTTGACACAGGCACATCATCTAGTACACAAATTATGTGCGTTAAAAGTATGTTTGAAAGATGGGCAGACTTTATTACATCTTGCTGTAAATGCTGAAACTCCTGTCGACGATTTTCATACTAATGATGTCTGCAAGTATGTCAAAATGCCATAATAAAATAGGATTAACAATCAAGATTAGCATTGAACAAATTATTTGCGTGAATTCCAGATTTCCGTGTGCAGCTACAGCACGATTATTGATTCGTTGCGGTGCTGACATAAATGCGATGGATAACGAAAGAAATACGCCGCTTCACGTTATTGTTGGTTACAGTAAAGCAATTAGGTATGCTGTTAAAATTATAATATTATTAAACTTTATACCGATATAGATTTGATCATTTAAAAAATATTTTTTTCAGCGATTTTGCGACCTTACATTCAATTATAATAGATCTGATTGAAGCTGGAGCACATATGGATACTGTAAATAATAGAGGTCATACCCCGTACGATGCGGTTACTACGGGTAAATTTGCAAATTTTATTAGTGATTTGCGTATTTTGTTGCTGCGTTATCATGTGATTATTTGGCCAAAATTCAATTTAATTTCTATTTCAGGTGTAGCTAAAATAATATTACGTACTCGGACTAAATTGTCCTTAACGTGTATGGCAGCCAAAGCAATTAAGACTTATGACCTACCGTATCGTGGTAACGTTCCACGTTCACTTGAAAGCTTTATAGAACTTCATGGGCCTGGACTTAATCAGAGTTGACAAGTCTTTAACATTGCCACAAAAAATCGAAATTTTCTTGTACAAAGTATATAATACTTGATATTTTTATACAAAAAATACGCTAAATATTCGAATAATTAAAAATTTTATCACACAATTTAATCTATATGGAATCAGGATCTTCAATCTCGTGAAAAACACCGATGTGTGACTTAAACAAAATTGTATAAAAATTATAACGTGAAAAATGTGTTTTACGATATATATATAAGATTGATACAACTCTTATTCAACGATGCACTCTGAAATATTGTCTTTTTATATTAAACGTACTTTTTAGATGATAAATAGTATTGCTACATGAGCCGTATTCCAATATACATTCTTAGTTCTGAAAATCTATAGTTCACGTTATGCATACCGTAGATTTTTAGTTCTGACTGTATATCGGAACACAGCTATAGTCGCTGCGTTATAAAGTATTTTAAATAATTAGCCACTGTGCATTCAATTTTTGCTGTCGTTTTCACCAATTTTAACTGTAATTACTGTGATAAATAAAATCAAATTAAATATACTTTTCAAGCTATACAAGTTGTGAGTTAGATACTTTTTGCACGTATTGTTCGATTATGTGCTGCTATTCCTCTTTGTTAAAGACGTCTGCTGTAATACGATCTGGAAAAGCATAAAATATATATTTTCGTTATTGCTATATTAAATTTATTTAGTATTTACACACGCACTCTCTGTATACAATCGTGTGAAACTAGGAAGATAATAGTAAAATATATAAGAATATACATATCGCACGACACTTTACAATATATTATTTACAATGTTTACACAGACTCGTTTATCTTATCTATTTTACACATTTTACAACGGCGCTCGCTTATCAATAACACTTCTGTACAAATATACACGTGTGTTCAAAATCTTTTGGCAAAAAGAAAAGAAAAAAAAATAAATAGAGTAATCCTTAGGCAGGTACAATCTATTCGCGGCGGCAGGATTTACGTAGATATGCATTCACTCGTGTCTAAAAAGATGGAATGCATACTCTTCGTTGCTCCGTGTTAGCGCGTAACCGGACATACCGATTTACGCATCTAATTTGCTGCCCTGTCCCTTTAGTCCTTTTAAAACACTATGACAACATTGCGGAAACGTTAATGCGATCCAACGACCACAGTGAGGTACCCATTCATGTACATTTCCAGTACAAAAACGGTCAACGTTGCCTCGGTTGATACTTCATCGCGTGTAGAAGAGACATTTCTACATCGCTGAAAATATCATTAGTCAATTGCGTATTTCCGACACGTGATTTCATTGCTCACTTGTTGAAGTGTTACAATGTTTCTCGCAGTGTGATATGTTATAGTTAGTGATGCGCAATATTTGCCGACATTAATCGTTTCATACTTTTATCGCGTTTATTTCCACACACACCGTTCATCTCATTTTCACGAATGTCTAATCGACATCTAACGCATTATGTGAGTTCGTGATTGCGCAAGTACATAAAAAGTTACATATCTCGCTTGTACATATTTTTATCACTCGATATAATTTGCCTTTAGAGATATGTTAAATTTAATCGATTGTTTTATATCGCCCGTTAAAAACTCATCATGAAAACTTGATAGAGATAAAATCGAGCGCGTTTAAAGTAAAATTTCAATTTATTTTAAAAGACACCAAATATTTAAAGAGCAGTCGCTTTGATCGATGGAATGTTTTTATTCGAAGTTTACATTGCATCGCAATATATTTTTCTTCACGTACTTATTGAGACAATGCATGTATCAATATGTATGTATATTATTATTAAACAATAACATGAAGTGTATTTCGCGGATTCTATTTGCATATTGAATTAAACATTACAATGACATTACAATGACTCTTTCTTTACGTGAATATAATACATAATATACATGTTTCATAATTTATAATAACGTTTTATTCCCTGATATGAATATATTAATACAATCGAATAAAAGTTAAATATGCGCGGTTAGATTAATTAGATTTATAATTAGCGTCCTGCTGAGATTTAGTAGAATTTATTCCGAGAATAATTTCACAAATAAAAAAATACAAAAACCATTGATAAAAAATGTAAATGAATGCGACAGTCATACGCGAAGACATTCGTGCACGCTTGTATCCTCCGCATTACGAAGATCCGAACGATATATTTGGTGGATGTTAATTCGCAAAATTGTACTTCTCGGCCATCACCTTCTTAAATAGGAGTTATTCTTACCATCATTTTCTCAATTGGGCCTGCTAAACGAGTAGCTACTCTCATCGTCGCGTTCTCAATAAACTCTGGCAATGACCCGGAAACTATCGCAATTGTCACTTGATTCTGTTACAATTCGCAGTTGAATTTAATAACGATTAGAAGCTTAACGGTGTCAACCGCTCTTGATTAACTCATATTTTTTAATAGGCAGGCAATCAGATCAATCCATATTACGCCAAACGGTTCCATTAATCACAGTAGAAGTTCTCCATTTTGAGCAGTGTTGGTAAAAACCATGTTTTAAACGTGTTTTAAACAGTTTAAAACATGCTTAATTGATGTTTTTAATATGTTTTAAATATTTTTTTTATAGTACTGTTCAAAGCATATTTGAAGCATTAAAAACATATTTAAGAAAAAACACAATGTTTTATTTAAAAAACATTAGTCTTTACCTAACCCTGATTTTGAGACAGCTGCCCTCTTGTAAATTGAATATTTTTTTTTATCTTTCACTGCATAGACGCCATGTAACCACGTGGTCAGATACCATTAGAGCGAAAGTGAGGCTCGACAAGTTATTTCAGAATAGAGGGATAACTCAGTTCCGGAGATCTCAAAAGAATGGAGAGATTCTATTTAAGAAAAAAATTCTACTTGAGGAAAAAAGAAGTCAACATCGATTATCTCATTTCCGGTAGAGGTTAAAGACTATAAGACCTCTGTTTAAAACTGATCTATATCGAGATCTAATGAATGAATCTTTTAATCAGTGAATTATCTACAGTTTACTTCCCTTCATTTCAAGTCAGCTAATTTCTTCTGAATTAGAATTTTTCTCTCGTGTTACTTCCCGTTAATATTCACATTTTCCACATATAATAATCGCATGAGAAAACGAGTAAAACTTTGCACATATTAAAAATGAATAAATAGTAGATATTATAGGCAAAATCTTAGAAAAAAGAAAGATATTTTCGATTTCGTAATCTTAAGATTAAAAGAGCTTTTTATATTCGATTATAAAAGTAATCTTCAATTTACAATTTTATATAAAATAAATGATTCTACAAAAAACTTTCCTCGATGAATGCTTCCAAAGTCAATCTCGTTACTGAATAGCAATATAATGTCATTCGCGTTTATCTCTATTTTATTACCGTTTGCCATGTCTAACAACAAATTAAATTTATCATACACTATTCTTTGATGATAAATTCTGTCATTTCTTCCTTTAAGAATATACAATTTACAATAACTTTACTCGTGCGTGTTTCATTCTAAGACTGTTTTCTCTCTAGAAAATACAGTCGACATAAACTTCGTTTTATCCTTTCCGACATTCAATGAATGATAAAGACAGAACAATACTTGTGTTGACTGTGTCTCCTAAAAAAAAGCAGTCAAAAATCATCTTTTTTATCCGTAAAAATGGTAGCGAGCACAAACAAAAACCGTGAATCGGTCTGCGACACGCAGATTAAATAATCCCTATATTTTTTCGTTTCTTCATCTTTTCGCGTCATTTCATTATTTCGACGATCAAATAGCCGGTATTCATAGTCGATTCTTATATTTAAGATCATCTAAATACAGTCTCAAGATGTTATAAATCAATTACAGAAACACGTATTATATAATCCCTATATTTTTTCGTTTCTTCATCTTTTCGCGTCATTTCATTATTTCGACGATCAAATGGCCGGTATTCATAGTCGATTCTTATATTTAAGATCGTCTAAATACAGTCTCAAGATGTTATAAATCAATTACAGAAACACGCATCTTAAAACATTACTTAAGACGAAATAAGAACTAAGTCTTGAAATAAGAACTATGAATACCGGCCAATGTGTCTCGCGTGCGAGCAAATGAGACCGTACGATGTAATCAAGAGCCTCAACGTCAGTCCATGATCCAGGACCGCCATGTCCTAAGGTGCGATTCAAGTCTCTACAAATGCTTTGAAGAAAGAATTTTACAAATTGACCAATCAAAGATTAGTTGCTTCAAAACATTTATAACATCACGTTGATCGTACCCCTAATCTCAAACAACACGCATGTCCAAAATCGGGACATAAGACGTCTCATGGAGAGAGTTGAGTAGCTTCACGCTCTGGGCGATCGACTCGCGTGATCTGTGGATCCAAATTCGATTCCACCTATGTCCCATGTACACAGTTTTTCTGCATTTAAGGAGAACATCGCTCCATCTAATGATTAAGAACTAATACGTATCTTCATTCGAGAAGCAATATCGTTCCAATATGTGTATAAATGATATCCTTATTAAGTCAGGGCTGATTAAGATATAAAAAGGCATAAGGCCTAGCGTTAGACAAACGCCGATTTGAAAGGATATTAACTGTCAACATCGTATGATCTCTGCTCCCCAAAGAAGTCAAATACACGTAGTATTATGACTTATGCGATAAATTCATCTAATTGGGTCGGAAATCCAGACGAAATAAGAAAAATAGACGTCTCATGTTCCGATTTCGGACATGACGCTGTGTGGGATAATACTTCAACTTATCCTGCTCGACCAATGATTACGCTGATCGTGTAGAATAAAAATAGTGCTGTCAGCTGTCTTAACGGCAACCGCATCCAAGGACCGCCATGTCCTGATAATTTTTCAACACTACTTTATTCTCCTCATCTAGATAAAGCATCGATATCGAGCTGAGCGCGGTTGGCACGCAACACGCCTTAGGTACCATTGTCGGCTTTGTCGAGTAAACGAGGGTCTGCACGATCGCGTGATTCGTCGAGTTCAGATGGTCCGCCAGAGGAAACGGGCAATCACCGTGGCAGTAGAAGGCGTCGTATCCGGGCGGCGCGACGATCCAATCGTTCCAGCCGACGTCCGCGAAGTCGACGTAGAGCGGATGCCGCCGGCAATTCTCGCGACCGTCCTTCCGCCGATTCTTCCGTAGGGTGGCTCGCCTGGCCCGTCGGTCCAGTATCTGATTCGCGGATGCCATCTCATAACGGCCGTCGTCCATGTACGTGTAGAGCATCGGCCGGCTTACCACCCACGCGTCCTTGTGCTCGTCGACGGCCCGTCTCAGCCGCACGTGTTCCCGTGTGCGGACTAGCGCACCAGTCACGTGCACCAGCAGACCATGGTTATCCTGATGATTCTCTATCCATCTCACCACGGCTGGATGTACATCCAGATTAATCGTAGCGTTCTTCGTCGCATCGATCATCTTGCTATCTATCAGCCGCAATATCGGCTTGCTATGACCCTTCACGCCGGGCCGTATTATGTCGTACACCAGTATCCGGCCGCGTTTATGTTCCGCGCTTACATTTTCGACATCCGCCACCGCGACACGCGTCAAACTCAACTCCGCTGCCTGCAATGTCTCGCCGCTAGGTATCCTGCTTAGGTTGAAGGACAACCGGAAACGGTTTGGAGATTGGAACTTGTGGTCCAGATCGCTCTCTGAAAACAAACAGTAGAAATATCGTCAAAGACAATGCGTTAAAAAATTCGTGCAAATCTAAGATTTTGAGATGTAAACGAAGAATTACTTTAGACCCAGTAAATATAATATAACACATGTTGTATTCCAATCGACATCAACTAAAAGTTGTTACTTAACGTCAATGTTATAATTTTGCAATAATATAACTGTTATGCAACACCGTGGGTTATATATTTCATTTGGGGAGTTAAATCAAAAAGGTTTTTTTTTTTTCAAAAACCACATTATACATATATATGTAAAATACAAAAAGAGAAATGTAATTAATAACGAATTTTTCATTCCGAGGAAAGTTAAACTTTTAGAAAAAAAAAAAAAACAAAGTTGAGTTTCAGTTTGTCAAAGAAACAGCAATCGATGAATTAAAAATACAACGCAGCAAAATTATCATTTCAAAGTAGAATCTATGTCTTTTTGCTTTTCATGGAGACATGTTATCTCATAGGTCGTGAGTGAATTAAAAATAAATCACGGATTGTGTGGGAAGGCTACTTAGAAATTCAAAAGAAGTGATTCTTAATGTCCTGTTGTGTCGGCGAATTTATTGGACGTGTTTATTATCTTACGACATTTATATTAATAAGGAGTGCCGCCGGAATAATTTTCCGTTCGCGTGACCTACGCGAATATTTTACGACGTACGAGGCGTGCACACGTAATTTAAGTTATGCTTCTACGAAAATAGCTAATAACGTTTAACGTTATGACGCAGTTGTTCCTCGGAAATAACTTAAAAACAGTGGATGTAGCAGGCAGTCGTATAGACGCAGTTGTAATGCGTATGCAAATTTCGTAAGACGTCGCTGAATCCTAACACATATATATACCTACACACACACACGCATACCTAACATGTTACATACGCAGAATCTAGCAATTTCTGTGGAAGCAAAGCAGTAGGAGTATCAAAGAGCTTCTTGTTAGAGTTTTATGCATATATGATCCGCTCCAAATTTTTATTACCTTTTTTATTACCTTATTTTTATTAGCTTCAAACTAATAATTCTAGAAGAAAAACAGTAACAAAGAATAAATTGCCTAAATTACGAAAACATTGTCATATTTTCTTATACAACAAGGTATATTAAATTATTATATTATAGAACATAAAGTATTATAACAATTTCATCCCTGGTTTTATAAATAGATGAGTATATAATTATGCAAACTACGCTTTTTCTAGATGTTTTTTAAATTATATATTTTTTTATTATCTAAAAATTTAAAATATTATTCTAAGGCTGTCTATATATAAACAACATTAAATCTTCAATTTTTAATATAAAATAATATAAATTTTTTTTTGTTTTTTATGTTGTGTAAGACTGGTAGTTTTTTTCATCACAATGTGCTTAGAAGACATGCATACGTAATCTTTAAAGTATTAGAACAATGCCATTTGTAAACAAAATATAATATGAGCGTTTCTTTATGTATATACATATGTATATATATGACGTGCTTGAAATGTCATCGGGTTTTACTTGCAAATTTTCATAATAAACGTGATAAAGTAAACAGAATTTCTAACATAGGCCAGTATTCATAGTAGATTCTTATTTCAAGATCGTCTTAAGTAATGTCTTAAGACGCTAATGCAGCCCTCTGATTGGTTCCTAATTTCTTAAGACGGTTTTGAATATAAGATCTGACTATGAATTCGGCTGATAGTCATTAAACCGTCGATGATTGCAGAACAATTGAAAGTGTCGAATACCTAATATATTATATATATATATACATATATATATATATGTATATATCATTAATCGCTATTTTTAATTCAGAGACAATATAATTTCGACGAGGCGAGATTCTCATGTCGAAGATACGGAAATAATTTGTGATAATAAAAGGAACACATTTTGGCGTAGCATTTATGATTTAGCCTTCAACGCGGATATAATCAGATACGCTTTTATCAAAATGATTTATTAAGACGGGTTTCTCGCGATATACTCGGTCGCTTTCCATTGCACATCTTTCTTAATTGCTCTTGGCACTTTCTCCCGCGTTATATCATCCCCATAAGCTCTTCTACTATTCCAATGTTTAGCTTCAGAATTATTTCAAGCGGTTATCCATCGTAACGCAGATTCAAAGAAGAATCGGCGAAGAACGCCGACCTGCCTAAGCTAATATCCGGATGTGAATCATTGGAACGGAAGCTGGACCTCCTGAGAGCGAAAGATATCGGCGGCTCTTACGAGAGGTCCCTTCAGGCATTCCAAGGTAGTCTCATCATCGCGGCAATAATACACTCACAAAAAAAGATAGAACGTGTAAAGAACTAGATCCTTTTTTTCTTCTGTCGTCGAGGCTCTGTGGGACACTCAAGTCCGGAACCCATGGCACGTTCCCCACAATCACCGTGGCCGAAAAGCCCTTTGTCGGTTGGACAACCATAAAATCGTTCGAATGCCATTCTTTTCCTTTTCACGCAGGAGGCGAGTCGCGCGAAGGCAACGCATTACTCGCAGGTATATCCCTAAACTCTTAAGACGGAGTCTAAAAAGTCAATTATCCGAATCGTCATCTCTTTGTAAAGATTAAAAATATTTTGTCAGAAATCCAGCGTATTTACCACCTACATTCGTTCGCTATTCTAAAAAAGGACGGTTGAAATACTTAGAAGGTTTTATGTGGATTATTGTATTCAACCAGAAATTATACACGTATTATCCACAAAATTAATCATATTGTGAAATCTTTTAAAAGAAAATTCGTACACTCTTTAATATGAAGCTTTTAATATAAAAAATTCTCTCACAATATATATTATTTTCACTAAATAATAATATGGATTTTTTTATAAAGAGAAAGAATCACATGTGTGTTTCCTGCACATGGCTTGGAATAAACCTTAATGCCTACAATTATGTCAATCAGGTTAATTACGCCAGTTACGCTTAATGTAAACCTGTAATTTACGAGATAATATACCTTCCCAAAATTACCGCGTGACTAACAAATTCGTGAAGTGAAGGAGAAGAATATTTATACATCGTAAAATTATTATCATTATAGATTCTTTGTAATCGATCAATGCTTTGCATTTATGTCAAGCTTACGCTGAGAGAAAAGTATTTAATATTTGTAACTGTAATTGTACATTAAAATAATTATGACTATAAAAGCTCCGTTATTAGTTATTACTGCTACAATTATTACTCATATCTTCTTAATAATAATTATATTTATAGTTCTACCAAAAAATATATAATTGATACTGAAGAAAATGACTATACATTATAGTTGAATTATGATAATTGCAACCATTTTTCATTCAGAGTACAAGATTCTGTATTTTAAATTCTTTTTAATGCAGGCAATATTTATAACGACATAATCGACGTTATTTATAACATTATTTAACTTGTTATTGATACAAAAGAGAATGATCCAAGAAATCCGCAATCAGAGATCTACAGAATTGCATAATCGCATAACAGCGTTCGAGAGAGAAGTAACGTCGTAGTAATATGTAAAAAAATACGGAATTATTGAATCTTATAGTTTGAAAATTTGTCATTCACGTTTGTCAACGAGACATAGAAGGAATAACGATTGATAACGGGTGTACATTGCATTCCGTTTACTGCACTTTCACTGAGAGTCGAAAGAGTCGCCAACCTGTTTTCGAATTACGAATTCCAACTCGCTAGTTCTTACCATCGTTCAATGATTCACGAATTGCGAATACACAGTAAAGGTTCCTATGTTTGTTCACACGTGTTGGTAGAATTATTTTTTTGTTTATCAGTTTAGGATATAATAATGTAAACTCATTCAGAAGTACAACCTATAGCCATATCATTGGCTGCAGAAAAAGCAGCTTTGTATAATTGTAAAACAACTGTTGTAATTAAATTTTTTAATATAATTCATTTTATCTGTAGTTCCTTATTGAATCTAAATGTAAACTATAATGTATAAACTAATCATATTAAAGAATTTTAAAGCAGTTGCAAAACTGCTTTTTTTGCTGAATGCAGTCATTAATGCACCTATAATATCATAATTTCTATTATTCAAGTTTTATCAACAAAATTATTAAAATATAAACAAATTATTTGTTTATCAATAAATAATTTATAAACAGCTCGATTTGATGATTCTGTTGTAACTATAATTTTACTCATTCACATCCGAAAAGATTTGTTCATATTACTGTACTCAAAATATAGTATAACTTCATCGACAAAATTTATTCGATTCTGTTTCAATAATGCTATTCTGTTGTTTCCAAAAATTTGTACTTTATCAGTAAACTTACGTCTGCTTTTATGTAAGTAAATTTATTCTAATCCGGGTTTCATTTACATTTTATCTTTTTCCAGTTCTAAGAATAAGAAAAAAGATAGAGTAAGCTAAATCAAAATTAAAGCTAATCTATATTGGTAGAAATGGATATTGAATTGTCTCCAAAAACAATAGAGCTATTTTTTATAACCGGGTATTTGTGTCTTTATAATTTCCAATATAAACGGTATAAATTTATAATTTCCGTTAAAATAATTTTACACGGAAAAAATAAGGTATTAACAGTATTAATCAAATTAAAAATAATATAGTTAATTTTTTTTCACAATAATAGTATTAATAAAAAAAATACTTTGTACTCTTGCTTTAATAAGATGTTATTTGTTTCATTAATACTATTATATATATTGACAAGATTATTTTTAATTAGATCATCGCTGTAAATACATTTTTTCATACAGATTTAATCTTTCACGATACATTTTTATAAAAAGGACAACAATTTCCTTACTATAACTATATTTTGCATAGTACGTATATTCGATTAGACTTAATAAGATTTTATATCGTATTAATAAAATTTAATTAAATAAAAAAAATTTCTACATTCGGTAAAAGCGGATCTTAATACATAAATATTTCTTTGTAAGTTTACATATACATATCTGATTCTGTAAATTGCGCGCCGAAATCTTTTTCGGACTTGAAACGCATTTGTGAGCAGAACTAGAGTAGTATAATATTACCACTTATATTAAATTAACAAGTAATTCAATAATATTTGAGGCTAATAAGCATCTTTATAAGAATATTAATAATTACATATTAATAAAAATTTTTAATGTGCGAATAATTATATTGTAAAAAATTTATAAATAAAAAATAAAAAAATAATCAAAAACGGTACAAAATAAAAATATAATAAAAATAGTTATATATATATAAAAGTAAGAAAAACAATATGTATTATCAAAAAATAATATACGCGTTATCATGTGTCGCAATTTGGTGCGCATCACCTAGTTATTAATTATATTATTTATGTAATTAATATTAATTTTTATAGTGTCAATTTTCTTAAATTGTACCTCTTCCAACCGTACTACAACTGATATAATCCAACTTACCAATATGTGGGAACGAACGAACGGTGTTGGCCGATCTCGCATGAATACCCGGCTTCGCGACATCCGCGATACCGATGGCATTCTGACGAGCGTGAAGATCCCTGAGCGATTTCGGGATGTGCACCCGACCTTGCGGCCTCGGTCTCTTCGTAAAGCCCAGGAGGGAGAGCAGGCTGGCCTCCATCCCGGCTATCACCTGATCGCGATCCTTCGTTCCGAAGTGATACGACGACGTGGCCGTGTCCGTGTCGATGCGTAGGTAAGTCCCCGCGTTAGCATTCACACTTGCTAGCAGCGTGACTGCTGCCACAAGCACTAACCCCAGCGGCAGCGACATGCGCATCGTGACGTCGTCACTCACTTACGTTCCTCCCTGGAAGCAAGAAAAGAAGAAATGTGTTAAAAGAGGCTGTCATTGTAGATTAGTGACTCGCTAATGTACAATTATAGGTAGTACAATTATGATAGATTCTGGATTTTACCTATTTGATATAAAAATACGTTCTTCTTAATGAGAGAAACTGGACTGAATTTCTAGACTGGTATTCGAAGTCGATTCTTGTATTTAAAACTATCGTGCAATTTTACGATGTCATGAACCAATCAGAAAGTTATATTAATATCTTAAGACATTTCTTAAAATAAGATTGGACTATGAATACCCTAGACTGAGATCACATGCATAGGGTAGAACTCCGTTATTTGATATTACTGAATATGCACGGTACAAATACAATTAATATTAGATCTGTTTTCTGTGACTGAACTAGTGTACACTTTTGGAACTTTAGTGGCTTGTTTTCTGTTCCTGCATTAGATTGCACTAGCATTCTCTTTCTCACTTTCAGCAAATATCAAACATATATCCATTTCACTTCGAGTTCCAAAAATGTACAATAGTTCAGCTTCAGCTACAGAAAACAGACTTAAAGTGAGATAGATATACGTTTGATATTTGTTTAAAGCAAGAAAGAGAGTTCTAGAAGCAGTCTAGTGTAGGAACAGAAAATAGACAAATTGTCTGCGTCCAGCAGGAAAAACAGCTTTGCAACTATTATAAAATTATTTAATATGACTGATCTTGCCTTTAATTTCTCACATCTAAATTTATATGTGATCGATCTTGCCTTTAGTTTCTCACTGAATCTAAATAAACCAATCATATTAAAGAATCTTACAAGAGTTGCAGAGCTGCTTTTTCTGCTAAACGCAGCCATTATATGTAATTGGAAACGATCAACACGCGATTATGTTTATTTTTAAATCTATTATATATTTAAAAATTTTTTTAATAATATTTTTATTCCTTACAAATTTAGTAGTTTTGTACACTGAAAAAAAAGTCTAGTTATAGTTATCAAATATTGAGTGAAATAGTTTCAACTAAATGTTAAGGTAATATAACTAAACATAAGTTTACTTTTACAAATATATAGTAAGTATTACCGTTGGTAATACTGTTTAGTAATATTTACTTATATTTGTAAAAGTAAACTTATGTTTAGTTATATTACCTTAACATTTAGTTGAAACTATTTCACTCAATATTTGATAACTATAACTAGACTTTTTTTTCAGTGTACGAAAGAAGTAATATTAGAACGTTCTTACAATCGATTTCAAGTGAGTATCTTCTACCAAATGGTCTTCTACAGAAGAATCACGGGAGATACTAGAAAGCGCTCCTTTTACCTAACAGGATGACAGCAGGACTGAGGTGTTTATTAGGGAATGCACCACGGTCTAAAAACTATGTCCAAAGGTCCAAAGAATTTAGGGAAGGGATAGCTTAGAGATATAAATTATAATCTCTGATTGGTTGTTAAATAGCCAATACTAAAGCGATGAATCATACAATGCCATTACAATACACTTGAAACGAAATATTTTGTTATCTTTACTCGAGAATAGATACAGCTAAAAATATTAGATATCTAAATTTTTTCATTAATCTCTCTCTCTCTCTCTTCTCTTCTCTTCTCTCTTGAATTTCATTTACCTAACCTGTTGTTTCCTATTAATTATACTTAAGTTTAAAGGATTCTTGAAACAAAGGGTAAATTCACAGCACAAATGCAGGTATAAACGAATTTGTATTAAAATATTACAAAATAGTTAATAAGATGCTTAATATTTTCGGCCAAGGCCATATACTTCATATGTAGAAAATTCTTCAATATTTCTTTCCTACTTTAATACATAAGAAAATTTACGAAAAACATGCAATAAAATTAAAATGTCAACACAATAAAAATAATATATTTTCAAATCCTTGAATACCTTTAGAATGATTGAAGTGTTCATTAAGAAATGCATTAGGAAATCTAAAGAATTTAGGGAAGAAACACTTGGAAAAATCTTGTAGCCGCACATTAATTGGAATTCTACTAGATTCAACCAGAAAAGTACAAATCAGAAACTATAATTAAATCTACTAAACATTCTAGTCGCGATAATCAGAATTCTAATTTGTACTTCTTGATGGTACAATTAAACATTTTTCTTTGTGAATAAAACAACCTTCCCTTAAAAAGATAAATTATAATTGAGACATCAACGAGGGATATAAACAAGGAAATAAAGATTTATACATCTTCAATAAATTTTTGAGTATCTTCATAAATTTTTAATAAATCTTATTTGAGGTACACCATGAAGCCAAGTGAAATTAATTAATTCTACGTTAATTTTTATGACAGTTCTACATTGAAAAAAAATGTAAATTTTAATAAATACTTGTCTGAATAGTACTATCTTAACATTTACTTACAGTAAATAAATATTTACTAAAACAAAACGACGATAATTAAAACAAATTAATAGTATATCAAACAAATATATTTACATTTAGTAAATATTCTAGCACTATATTCAAATAAATATTTATTAAAATTTAGTACATTTTTCTCTTAATGAGCGAAAAAGGGATGTTGGCGCATTTAATTTAATTTAATTTAACTTCGCGCGAGATAAATACAGCAAAGACTCGAAAATTTTCCTTAGCAGAGCTGCATAATAACTTTCTGAGTCAGCATTAAAGCAAAGGAAGAGCAGGCCCAGGATCCAATTCGATTGGTCATCGGTTCCCGGTGGCCTACCAATAGATGAGAAGGGATTCGTCGAATCAGACTCTGTTTCAAAGTAATCGCTTTCTCTTACTCTCGAGCGGATTTTTTTTACGATCTTATATACGGTGATTCGAAATCTCATAGAATGAATTGGACGATTGGCAAACTCAATGGAAAATACAAAAATAGTCGCGTATTCATTGCATGAATTTCTTTTTATATCGTAATTATATCCGGATATATTCACCTTCTATAGTCACCTTTTACTGTTGATTAAACCGATATTTAATCGAGAATGCATGCCCAGTTGAACATTATTACTTCTTACTGGATTTAATAACTTAATAGCTAGCTTGCGCACACTTTTTTAGACTTGCTCTATTATTAGTAATAATACAGGCGCGAGTAAACACGTAAAAAGTACATGCGAATATTTTACGAATATAGCCTGTAAAGTTTAAACATCATATGTACGATTTGTTAAATAGATAAGTCAGAATTTAATCATAATACATAATAATAGTTCATCAAAATCTATAATGTATGCAAAACTTTTACGAGCTTTTAATACGATTGTATGGGTTGGAGACCGATAAATGACAAACTCGAGAAACATAAGTAAGAGATATCAACTGAATCAATGATGAGATGCACACATAAAAGATTTATGTAAAAAATACTGGTTCTTTTACATTAATAAAATTTGGAATTTTTTTTATATTATATATACAATTCGGTCAATAAGACTCAATAGTAGCGAAGCAATACGATAAATTCCAATCGGAGAACTTAAACGTGATGGAGCATCGTGCCAGATCTAATTGAGATAGATCACTCACTCGTCAATATAAAAAAAAACTTCAAATGTCTCACTAATGTGAAAAAAGTATTTTTAATAAATTTATGTGCACCCACTCCTTAGATTAATATTCATATCTCTTGAGTGAGCTCACCTGTCTTTTCTCTCATTTTAATCAAGCCATCTCGTTTAAACGCGCGATTATTTACAACCCCGGCATATGTATTTTCTGCATTGGAAAGAGTCTAGTTGCATTAATTAGAATTCTGATTGAAAATAGGCAAATCAGAATTTTCTTAATTGAATCTATTATAATTCTAGTTGAAATAACCAGAATTCCGATTGATCTGATCAGAATCGTGGAAGAAACTCAGGTGTGCCATTGCACATACACATTTTTAATTAGCCAATGAGAATTGCATGCCAGATACCACTATTTTGGCATTACATTATTATTTTTTTACTTACATATTTTTGTGTTTTTACTTAATTATGTGTGCTTATATTGTCAATTGAATCTAAATTCTGCATGGAAACTACATTAGATTTCAATGTACTGCTCATCTTTGCGGCAATATTAATTAAATATAATAGTTTAAATAAATATAATAGTCTATTTGAGTATGGCTGCATTTGGCATCTGCGCAAAATTGTACGAAATTTGTTGAAATATTTATAATTTCATTGGTCAACATCTAAAATAAATTTATTCACTTCTGTAATTTTCATCTCGTTTCAAAGTACATAATTGATTCTCTAATTCGTTCATTTTCAATTAGAAGGTCGATTGTGTATCTTGAAATGAGATAAAAATTACACAAAAATGAGCAAAATTATTAGAATATCTATAATTTTATTAGTGAAAGATTTGCCTACTATAGTGAATTCGCTAACTTTTGTAATTTTCACCTTAAGTCTGTTTTCTGTAGCTGAACTAGTGTACACTTTTGGAACTTAAAGTGAAATAAATAGGTATATGTTCGATGTTTATTGAAAGCGAGAAAGAGAGTTCTAGTACAGACTAGTGCAGGAACAGAAAACAGACCACTTGTTTTAAGATACACAATCGACTCCCAGAAATTGTTCTCAGCGTGAAGTTGATCGCACTCCCAAAAAGTCGCGACTCGCGCTCGCTATTCGGAGAGTGTGCTTTCGCTATAAGTTCGCGGCTCGATAATAATTTCGGAATTGATCGAACATTGTTGCGCCGTGACATACTTGCCATATACATTAACGGTAGAGTTCCGTCGGTCGGCCGGACAAAACTGGTTTTATCCGCGATTTTAAGCGCGCGTTTCTCAAAGGCGGGGAATATTTATGCGCGCTGCGACTCGCTCGGTGGATGCTGAACGGATATATGTTCCATTCCCCTCTCGTCCTCTGGTCACACTCTCGGTTTCATTCAGTATAAAATGCCGAGATCAGCGAACGACTTCTTCCGTTAACGTTACGCCAGAATGAATTATCGTATCAGAGGGACTATCAGGAACTCTAGAACTTTCCCTTTTTGAAGAAGAGCCAGAACTCTATTAATTATATTGAAATTTTGACAATAGGTTGCCAATTTCATAGAGGTCTGGAACTTTACGATCTTGCTAGTCGTGACATGTGGTCTGTTTTCTGTTCCTGTACTAGAATGTTCTGGAACTCTCTTGCTCGCTTTAAACAAATATCAAACGTATATCTATTTCACTTTAAGTTCCAAAAGTGTACACTAGTTCAGCCACAAAAAATAGACCTATGAAAACAGGCATCTTTCTTAAGTACATTGATTTTCTAATTTGAATTTAATTAAATATTCCCTCCATGATCGATCATTAAGCACGAAGAATTATATTATAAAGCAAACAAATAATTATAGATATGCAATGTAGTATCGCGGCGTGAATATTTTTGGGGATTTTTGCTTTTAGAATTGCAATAAAATGCACTTTAAAACTGTGATCTGATCCACACTCGCAATACTCGTGAGCATCATTTATTCTTGTTTAACATTTGATAAACAATAGGACTGTTCGTGTTGCTTGCACTTTTTGCATTCAGAATCTTCATCACTTTTTCTCTTTTCAATGCCCGAATATAAATTTGTCCCGTTTTGCAAAAATTTTTGAGGATTTCAAGCAACACGAAAAAACCTAATAGCTTCGTTCAGTTGAAAAAGCAACTGTTGTAAGATTCTTTAACATGATTAATTTAGATATTTAGATTAATAAAGAACTAAAGGCAAGAATCAATCATTAAAGAATCTTGCAACAGTGGCAAAGCTGTTTTTCTTGCTAAACACGGCTAATAAGAATGGCTGCATTCAGTAGAAACAACAGTAACTGTTATAAGATTTTTTAATATATGATTGATTCAAATCTAGTGGGAAAACTAAAGACAAGACTCAATTATATTAAAGAATTTTACAACAGTTGCAAAGCTGCTTTCCTTGTTAAACACACTTAATGATTCAAAGAGCGTTGTGAGCACAAATCATTCCGCAATCTACGTAAACAATGCATTCTGTTAAAGTTAATTGAAACTATAAGTTCAAGAATCGTTAGAAAATTATTAATCGCAAATTGGACAATTGGTTCGCATATACGTAATGCAAGAGAATTGAAATATTTTCTATATTGAACGAAAAAATGAGGTGCTATAATAAAAACGTCTTAGTAACATGAAATTAAATACGGAAAATCGCAAGGCATTCGAATGAATCATAAACCGAGTCATAAACCATGTAATAAATATGCATTAAGAAGATACATTATTAGCAAAATACCACTTCTCTTATAATTGAACACGATATTTTCCTCTTTTCAGTTTTATAAAACACAAACGCAATGATGTTGCGGTACAAGTTCTTGATATTCGTGCACGGATGGTATTCTCATTAATAACGACGCTTATACACGCACGTTAATTAATTAGTCTAATAATTTCCTTTTTTCATTCGCGTACGTCTTCTAAAAGAGGACGTATAAGAATGAAAATTCTTTCACTACACAAATAGTATTTAAAATTCATATGTATAAACTGGTACCATCTTTAGGTCTATTTTTTTCGAAAAAGATTCTGAATTGATGTACACTGGTTCAATAAACAATTTATTTGTTTCACTCCAATTTATTGCACCAATGTATACAATACATTCCTAGAACTTTCTTAAAAAAAAAAAAAAAA
>NW_017296760.1:26055-59242 GCF_001594075.2 Trachymyrmex cornetzi | reverse complement strand
AAACCCGCCAATAGTACCATTTTGGTATCATTTCAATTTTTCCTTTTTATATATTAGATTAGATATACAGTACAAAATATCGAAAATGTGTGAATATAATATAAAATATGTGAAATATATATATAATTCTAATAATATAAATAATACTAAAATAATTCTTTACTAACCGAAAACAAGAAATAGGAAATTATCACCTTCGGCTATAATTCTAACGTAATCTTCTTTTCTAACATACATTTCTCATTTTTCTTCATTTTCTTTCATCTTTATTCTCAAACATTTAATTTTTATTATACTCATAATTGTTTTTTCAAATATGTTTCCTACAATATATGTACGTACACATATGCTTGACGATGATTGCATTCGTTGGGGAAAAGAAAAAAGGAGAGCAGAATCAGAGATGAATTATCGTTTGATCGCGATGTTAAAATTGATCGGACTCCGATTTGCGCCGATCGCGCGTCTTTGCTCGGGCTTGGCAGATGACAGCGGGATACAATATGGCGGTTTGTACCGCTCAGTGGGATACATCGTTAGCCCATCCGCGGCACGAGGGCTCGCGGTCCTCTCGTGCGGTCCCTGGCAGCACGAACGTACAGAGAGAGAGATTGAGAGATTGAGAGACAGAGAGAGAGGAGAGAGAGAAGAGAAAGAGAGAGACGGGGAGAAAGAAAAGGTTGGTGAGACCAGAGCCAAGCTGTCTGCCGCCGCCGCCTCTCTTGCGTTGGACCGCTGATGGCTCGCTCACGGAACGGAATCGCGCGGTGTGGATCGGCGACCAAGCAACTCTCGTTGCGCGTTAGGTAATCCGTAAATCCTTTCCTCGAGAAACGCCTCTCTCGTATCGACCAACTTGTTTTTCAAGGACAATGAATTTACCGATGTACGCATTCGCGCGGAAAAGGCTCGTCACGCTTGCATTCCTCGCGGTGCGAGATTATGGTGGGCGCGGGCGGCAAAAGGTGCAGGCTGCGCGAATAAACACGTATACATGGTATACACGGGTACACGGCACTGCGGCGGTGTGCGACCAGCCGACCACCGAGGCGGTTAAGATGGATAGACGAACGGACAGAACGATCCGAGATTTCTTCGGGTGGGCCCACCGGGCCAGGTATGCGACGGGGGAAAACGTCCGTAAGTCCGTTCTCCGGATGTTCACGGACGTTTTCGGGAGAGACGGGAGAGACCACCCGCGCGTTCGTTCGTTCGCTCGCTCGCTCGCTTGGCACGGCCCGGGGCCCCCACCGAAACGGGCTCCGAACCCGCGCCGCGGTTCGTTAATGGGCAAGCGGGGCGATTTCGTAGGAATTCACTCGCGCGCCGCCCCGCACCGTCTCGTGAGTGCTTGTGAGTCGTGGTGAGTCGTGACTCGCCCGCGAGATTCAGCGAGATTCGCGAAACGACGACGACGGCGAAGGCGGTAAACAACCACCGCACCACACCGCACGCGTCGCCTCCATAATCTATATACCATGGAAATAACATCCTGACGCGAGAGCGGCGGATTTGCATTCGCATTCACGCTGATTCGCGCTGATTCTCGCGCGCGCGGCCGCTGCCAGCGGGCGCTGGAATGCGGCGCGCTGGAATATACAAGGATAAGGTCGGCGCGGTGCTCCGAGAAGCGCGTCACATACAGCCATACAGCGTAGAGGCGCGTCATCGTCTAAAATAATCGGGCCAGGCTGACGAGCGACGGCGGGGTAGCGGCTGGTAGCGACAATGAGCGGCGGCAACCGTTGAGGAGCCAGAGGAGCTTGAGGAAGAAGTGGGTCGGAGAGCAGAGCGGTGGGACGCGATGGGAAAGAAAGGAAATAGAAGAAGGAATCTCGCGGTCGCGCGAGTGCGTCGCGAGCGTCGCCGAGCAGAGAGAGAGAGAGAGACAGAGAGAGAAAGATGGAATAAAGAAAGACAGACATGCAGGAAAAAAAGACACAAAAAGAGACGGTTGAAAAATAAAGATATAAAAGGAGAAACGTTGCGCACCTCTATAGGTATTTAAAGAAAGATAAAGAAAGAGAGAAGAAAAACAAGTAGTCGTAAGTCGTTGCTCACCTAACTAATCACGAGTCCGTAGTTTGAGCAGCCACGGCATCTCAAGTCGGGGCCCGACGGACTGCACCACACAGGCACACGCGTGACGCGTAACTTCACCTCACGGCTCACGCTGCTTGGCTCACCACTCTCGCGCGCGCGCGGTCCACAACGCAAAAACCAGGAGGGCACTCAGCACTCTCCGGTGTTCCGCCGATGGTCAGCCCGCGCGCGGCGGAAAGAGAGAGACGGCGGGGAAGGAGGGGAAAGGGAGAGGAATCCAAGAAGGGAAACGGCGTAAAGGCGACGACGATAATTTGTAGATGGTTCCGACGGACTGATCCCGTGCACTCGCACTCACACACAAACAAAACACCTGCACGCGCGCCCTCGCCCTCGCGCTCGCGCGCTCCTCACTCAAAATCCGCGCTCGCGCGACGACAATTGTTATTCCTCGTCTGGTGCGAGCTCTGTTTTTTCACGACACCATATACGGACGGTGCGAGGGCATCCGGCCCCGATAACGGGCAGAGCGGCGGTGCCACCGAATTATCCTTTCGTCGATCAGGCGATCATAACGCGCCGTGCGTTAACCGAGAGTGTGTGTGCTCTCTCTCGTCGTCGTCGTTGGTCGTCGTCGTCGTCGACGGCAGCGACAGCGGTGGTGGCGGTGGTGGTGACGGCGGCGACGGCGGCGGCGGTGACGAAAGGGGGAGAAGGCGGAGTGGGGGACACGGGGCCCACCTTCGTACACCTGCGCGACCTATCAACAGGTCCCCGCGCGCGCGCACGCACGCACGTACGTACGCCGCGTACGTACGTACGCGCGCACGCACGCACGCACGCACGCACCTACGTTACGCGCAGGGCACGCGGAATCCGGCCTCGCCGAG
Source organism: Trachymyrmex cornetzi (assembly GCF_001594075.2). Taxonomy (NCBI): domain Eukaryota; kingdom Metazoa; phylum Arthropoda; class Insecta; order Hymenoptera; family Formicidae; genus Trachymyrmex; species Trachymyrmex cornetzi. Next base: position 56,309 of record NW_017296760.1, on the reverse strand, counting down.
TTCCACGCCGATGCGCACACGTTATAGTTTATACGCGCGCGGATCCTTTCCTCCCTCGCTCTTTCTCTCCCTTGCGCTCGGCTTCCTCCTGCGATCTTTCTACCTGCTGCTCCGACACGTCGAGCCAGGATGCACTTTGGTCACTTTCCGACGGAGCGGGCACTCCTATCGTCTCTTTACTTTTCTCTCTCTCTCTCTCTCGCTTCTTCTCGATGACGTCGCGAAACCCCTCGTCGGATTGAGCTGTTCACTTGTTCCACAAGAAACGTGGATATCCGCGCAGCCGCGAGCGAGCAAACTATCGCGAAGTTTAGGCAAGGCCGCGTTCGATTCGAACGTGTGCCTCGGACCCCGTTCCAAGTTTCAGCTCGCTCCGTTCTACTGGCCCTTCCTTTTCTACGGGCCTCCCCTCCCCCCTCCCCCTTACCCCTCCCCCTATCCCACCGGCCTCCCGACTCCAGGACCGCCGCGTCGACGCCCGCAGTCCCGGTGCATTCCACGCTCGGCCGCATCCACCGCGTTCCGCCCTCCCCTTTGCTCTGCGTTGGTTCATTGGTTCACGGACCGATGTCCCAGTAAACATCAATTAACAGTCAACATCAAGTAACATAACGTCTATGTTATAATTTCACACTTTAAAATTTTTAGAGTGAACTTCTCTCTAAAGAGTGAAATCTCATTCTAAAGCCCGGTTTCACCAATGAAAGATCGACTTTAATCTCAGTTTAATTAGAAAAAGGTAGAGTAATTGAACTGAGATCAAAGTTGAGCCTACATTGATTTATTCTTTTTTAAGATTCACTCAAAGTTCACGAGATATCACTCCAAAGAATTTAGAGAGCGTTCAACAACATAAATGTAGTGATACAACACATGTGTTACGTAATAGTTACATTGTTGAGTTAATGTTGTGTTACTTTTAGTTGGTATTTACTGGGGTATGTATGTACAATAGACCACGATGTATGACCTGAACGTACGGTCTTTCTCGGCAACTTCGATGTAAACACGATGTGTCTACTTGTTGAAAAATTACGACCTTCATCTGCGTTCCGACTCTTAAAATTCTTTCTAGTAGGATTCTCATTCTAAAAAGGTTCAGTTCCATCGATGTAAGATTAACTTTAATCTCGGTTTATTTTACTATTTATCTTTTTATAATTCGTAGAGTTAGAAAAAAATCAAGAATTACAAACGAGATTAATCTTACATTGATAGAATCTAAAAATTAGATTTCATTTTTCTAAGTAAGATCCACTCTAAAAAGTTTTATAATTTGAGAAGATATATACATATATACATCATCGCAAAGTATACCATATATTGAACAATACAATAAATGTGATTTTAACCAGGGAAGCAATGTAAATAGACTTGCTTATTTCGATTTATTGTATTATTTAATATGTGATATATTTTACGGTGATGTATATATCTCTAATTGTATATATCTCTAATTGTAAAACTTTTTTAAAAATTTGATTAAAATCTAACTGTTACGGAAACCGAATCGAGCGACGGTGACGAAAAATTCTACTTAAATCTAATTTACGAGAATTTATTTATTTATATATTATTCGTTAAATGTCCTTTTTGGCTTACATATGTTAAAATAAATAAATTTGTATGTGACTAACATCAAAACGAACATGACTCTCTTTTGTGTTACTTAAATTATTTTTAATCTAACTTTGACATATATATCGCGATTTTTTAATTTGTTGTAATGGATTGACGATGCTTGGATCCGCACGCAATCGTTGTTGGAGATGGTTGGCTAGCATATATTAATTTTGTCAAATTAATATCTATCTATAAAAAATATTTCGTTGCAATTATTAGCTTGAGTTCCTTGATCTATCTGCTCCACTCAGCTAAGCAACTGGTTGGCACAACATTAGACTATGTTGAAGATGGTTGTCTCTCACCACATTTCCACTCTGACTGCATTATTGGAGGTCGGAACGATTGTGCGAAACGTAGTTCGACAGATTTTATAGTGCGATAAGCGGGTAACTTTTTATTACTGAGGATGGCTCCAATAGTGAGCCGAAACGTACAAAATTGAATTTATGACATATTAATAGGTATTAGTTAGCGTTGCGCAATATAATATCCAGCGCTGACTCCTAACGTCCATTTGTAATTTGCCGTTATTTTTTCATTGTATTAATTTAAAGAGTATATCAATTTTGTATATTTCTTTGCTTAAATTTGTTTATGAATAAATATTCTATCCTATTCTATTTATTAAATGTACAAATCCATTCATTATTATCTATAAATACCCCCGTGCGATGTAAAACACGGAGATAAAGGATAACAAGAACTCATACCCCTCGCGGGAACATACCCCCTCGCAAGGTTCATCGCAGCGACGTTCCTGCGCAAACTTCCTCGTCCTTGTTCCTCTCCCTGAACACGTCATCGTCCCTCGCTCACACTACCTCGGACTTGCTCCACCAGCCAGTCTGCCGCTGCTGTGTCCTCCTTCCCCTCATCACCCTTTGCATTTGCCCCCCTCCCTCCCCCCGCTCCCCCATATCGTTCCGCTTTTCACTCGCTTGCCTGCGAGCGGTGGTCCCCAATCCTATTCCGTCGTTCATTCTCGACGTCTTTACCTTTTCGGAGAACCGAAATCAATCCGGGGCTTCCCGGAGAATTCTTGGGCAATCAGTTTTAGCGACTATACTCGACACGGAAGTCATACGTTACCTTACAATTGTAATAAATTGTTTTTTCGTGATAATAAAAGTCGAATATATTATCGAAAAGCAAACATTTGTAAAGTTATATTCTATAATGCTATAATTGTTACTCAGTTGTTATCAATTTCGAGGATATGTAAAGATATGGAAATTGGGAAGAGAGAGAGGTCATTGAAAGTGTTGCCATAAATTCAAATCTTAGCGAGTAAAAATTCCACGTGATATAAAGAACATTATTTTTCTGATACAAAGCAATTATTACGTTTTTACATACATTAGAGTATTTATTAAAAACTATCATGTAATGATGTGGTTCGCTCTCGATAATATTATATATATTATCAATATTATTAACTTTTGGAAAACTTTTTTATCTGCATACAATGTTTGAATTACTTCGAGATTATCAATTTTTCTACAAACTATAAGAATTTACAAAACAATTTTAATAGATAAAAGTAAATTACATAAATATTTGTACCATGTATATTATACCCATTAAATATATATAATATAAATATATATAAGCATAAAATTCATAAATTAAAGATATTTACTAGCTTTTTGTATTACTACTGTTCAATAAAAATTGTCAAAGAAAATCATCGTATTTATATTTTTAACAGGCGATCAAATTTACAGAAGAGAATGATCTTATCGTCTATCAATCTGTCAGAATACAATGCTTTTTACCGATTAGGTGTCACCTGATGGAGAACGCGGTCTATTCAAATATATGATTCTCTCATTACAATGAATTTTACTTAGTATGCATACTTTACGCTCATTATTTTTTTATCGCGTGCAAAAATATTTTATTATCGCTTTTGTTTTTATATATGTAATACTTTTTGATAGAACTCAATAAGAATTTTTATTTACAAAGTTATTATGTTATATGTACAAAAAGAAACGTATGTACGATGATTGCTTTATAGAGAATTAACATTATATACACAATATTTATTTTCATGGTCGTCAAAAAACGATCCTGACATTATGCAGTCACTTCTGGGAAAAGATTCACTAGGAGGTGATCTAGTAAAAGATACGCTAGATGTTTATTGAATGGTGCGTTTTGTAAAGGATCTAAGAGAGAATTCATCAGATTGTTCCAAGGCTTGGGGAATATCATTAACCACCATAAGGAATGCAGTCCCTCTTTCGCCGTTTCGTAGTAATTTCGACATTTTCCTTGCGAGGGAAAGTCTCTCATATAATTCTTGCCCACTATTTTCGCATGTAGAAGCTTAACAACGATGGAAGCGCGGCCACCACTTAGAAGCTTAACTAGAGTGTTATAGAACACTGCGTTCACATAAGGGTCTATTTTTTTACGGAATAAAAAGGCCAACATCCAGAAGAGTCGTGAAATAATCGAAGGTAAACTTAGTAGACCATCGACTGTAATATAATAACATTATTTTTAACAATCGTCATAGACAAACATGAACGCATATAATATAAAAGATAAGATAACTTTGAACTTACGAGCTTCTATAATGCATAAACTTGCACCTTTCACGTGATCACGCTGTGGTAGACTGCACGGAAAATTTTGGAAAGTAACTGGTAGATTCAGATTATTGCCGAAAACATCATCTAGCAGCTTTCTTCCTTTATTCTCCATTTCACCGAGATGCTCGCTCGATGGCTCGACACCCATATCCATGTGTTCGTACTTCGTGTTTGTAGACGCTAAGAAAGTACTCATGAATTTATCGAGGTGCTGTCCCTTCTCCTTCCGCAATTTATAAGCCACGTTCTGATAAAGGATGCCAATGTCGGGCGTGCTGTAGTTCGCGAAGTACGGTTTCAAATTCGGCGTCGTAAGAAAAGTATAAAGGAGCTCGCTACTTCTTAACATCGGTTTGGACAGCAACTTCTGTAGAAACTCCTCGTAACGTTGACGATTAGGGGTTGCGAGGGGCAAGTGCGGGTTTTTGCGCGACGGTAATGGTGAGTCATTCAACTCCTTGTCACCGTGAAACTCAATAAGCCGTGTCCGCAACGTGTAGAAATCTTGATCTTGCCGCAAAACTGTCCACGATTTAGCCTCCGCAACGCTATGAATGGCAATCATGTATACTGGTTGCGTGCCACCACCGTCTACGTGAGGAACAGCAACTCGCCACGTTGTTAAGTCGCGATTACTCTTATCGCCGAAGCCTTTGATTTCGTTATACGCTCGAGCTGTGCAATCTACTTCTTCAACTGGATAGACGTCCTGTAGTTGAAACGGAGTACCATCGATTGCAGTCGTACGTAAAATGCCATCGACCTTGCCCACTTGATTATTGAATCGCATAGGAGGAGTAGATGTACCTCCTCTCGCACTATAATCAAATATATGTGTTCATACAATTATCATAATTATGAAAATTTTATTGAAAACTAGCGTATGTAAATTATGTCTAAATTTATAAAATATAGCGTCTATTTTATTTATATTCATTGAAAAATACTCTTAAGAAATTGCCATTTGCTCTATTTCATACATATAAATTATAATATAGCAGTAAGTATGGTTGTACAACTTATACATGCAATAAAAAAATAAGTGATCATAAAAATAGCAAAATTAAAGTGTTAAAAAATAACATTTCTAAAGAATTTAAAAACACATGGATGTGTGTACATTTTAGGAGCTTACTTAGCTGCTGTAGTAGGTTTTGTTTGTTCAGACAAATGACCGCACAAGAGTTTATATAACTAAAACATACAGTATATAAGTAGTTATTATTAGAATATAAAATTTCATTATTAAAGATTTAATATATTAAGGATTAATATTTAATGTATTCAAAATTTTAAATATAGAATGTAATAGGGGAAGAAAAAATAAAGATAAAATGTCATTTACTTGATAACTATGATGGAATGATGGCAAACAAGTACTTTCTAGGAGTGCGTGTGCTTCTTGATGAGCTTGATAAAAGGGCCGTGATGTTCGTAGTTCTTGAATTTTTTCTGGCCCACCTTCTAATACTGGAAATAAACATGTATACGTATGTAGATATATATTTTTTTGAAACTGAAATTATTTATTTATAAATTTATAAATTACTTTGTCGTATGCCTTTTGATATATGTAATGGTAAATATAAATATTCTGAACCATCAGGATCAAGATATACCGTGTGCATATTCCGAACATCTATATATAAATTTTTTTCAGCAGTAGTCGACATTTCTGGATTTAACATACGCTTGCTGAGATCATCTAAAAGTAAATAAAATAAATTATAATTATATATATTATAAAAAAATTTTATATTAAATTATATCAAAAATTTAATATATATACCAATATCTAAACAAAATTGAAGAAGATTCATGGGTCCTGATTCTTTGATGTGTTGCATAAACATATATAACAGTTCAGGATCATTTAAAATTTCATTTAAAGATGGTTTGAAGCAACTGTGTGTAATATGTGAATGCATTGCTGGAAGTGTCAACCAGGATTGAAGTATTGGTACAGTAATAGTCTCTGCAGCGTTAGATAAAGTAGTCTCACGGTGAGTGGATAATGTCACTAGCATATTTATATTTTCTGGATCTGCCAGTGCATCAATTGCTGGCAATAGCACCCAATTTGCCAAAATTTCTCGAAGTATTACCTAAAAGTACATATAAATTAAAAGAAGCATATGAATTATTACATAATTGCTTGTGTCTACATAATTAATCTCTCAATTCATAAATATATATGCTACATAATAAAAGCTAGATTAAATTTTGAAAGAACATTACTTTGTTATTTGTTGAGACATGTATGGCAGGTAATAAATGTGGTAACAATGCGGTAACTAGACCCCGTAAATAATTCAACTCAGCTTCTCTTGAATAAGCAGCTGGATGAATTTTAGAGCTCAAACAACTCCCGATGTAATCTTGGGGCATTTCAACTTCAGATATGGGCATTTTAAGTAATGCCTTCCAATCTTGAGCATGTTGTATGGCCAAAGGAATCAGGCCATCAAAGGCGAGGGTTGCTGTGTCTGCACGTAATAATCGAATGGTAATATTCTTTGCTGCTGTTGTTATAGCTAAACGTAGTTGTTGTATGAAAGCTTCATTAGCTGAAATATCCGAGTACCAAGTACAGACATACATTTGGAGTAATTCTTCTAGAAGCTACAAGACAACAGATTTATATACCTTGTGTCAACAAATACAGAATAGTGACAGTAAATTATGCATAAATGTATAATTATTAATTACTTGCTCCAATGCATGATCAAAGTCTTTTGGTACTTTGACTTTGGTCGAATGCGGCAACAATTTATGCCTTTTGCAAGTATTCTTGCTACAGACGCTGCATGAATCCTTAATTTCATATCTTGTAATAAACTTGTCACTTATAATATTGAATCTCGTCAGCAAACCGTGAACGCGTTGTTCATTTATAATATTGTACCTCGTCAGTAAACTGTCAACACATTGTACTAACTGAACAGCATAAAAACTGGCAATCACGTAAATACTAACCACGATGAACACCCACAGAATGCTGTGAAAAAATTAATAGAATAATTTCACGTATGTGATTCATATATATTATTGACAAACATGTTATTTACCTATTAAACACAATCACAATAAATGCGACAAGTAAAATAATAATCGCCGATGTTGCAGCACTAAAAAAATACAGATCCTGCATTTCGTCGCTGTTGAATAGTGATGTTACAGAAAGCAATTTTGTGTTTAGTAAAACATTCTTGTCGTTTTCACAAAGTCATTTTTTTAATCAAAGAAGATGCTTTTTCTATTTTGTTGACTCACAAATTGTCTTTTTTATCACTTTGACAGTTTCAAGTGGCGACTCTACACCAGTCTACACCTCTACACTCTCTACAGCTACATACACTACATACAGCTGTTTACATTGTTTACAGCGCCCTGACAAGTATTCTGAAATTCAAATACAGTAAGTAATTAGTGGATTGCAGCGGAAGAAAACAAAGAATAACGCGGAGAAAGAGTCGATTTTATTTTATATTTTCGTGTGATGATTCAAGAGCGGATTGAAAAACTTTTTGTCATCAGACAATGATGAGATAACCTATATAGATATATTGCGTATAGATGCATTATCTTGATTTGTCTAATATATTGTAGACTCTCTTGGATTTTGTACGTGATATTTTAATAAAAAATACAAGATTACAACGATGTCGAGACCTCCAGATCCAAAATTTCTATTGCGTGGCGACATGGATGAAAATGTGCACAGTTTATTGTTTTCGATTAACTCTAATGTCGAGCACCTCTATGCTGGTGATGGAAAAGGCACAGTACACATTTGGGATTTAAAGGTAAATACTTGTTTTTTTAAAATTGTAATATTTTAAATAATTAGATTTAATCCTTCGGAGCTGTCAATTCAAGTTTGTTTATGTTACATCTGCAAATTTAGATTAAAATAAATTTAGTATTCATTCTTTTTTTATAGGAATTATTTTGGTTCTTCGAAATTAATTAGTGTCTTTTAATCGACATACATTAAAGGGATCTGACACACCTAGTATCAGTATAACTATGTTATAGATTTTGGTATCAGCTCAGAGGGTTATTTAATAAAAATTCATACAACATGACAGGGAAATATTCTATTCTTAACATAAACATGCAGAAAAGAACATTGAAATTTGTTAAAAAGAATTAAATTCTTTTTATTATATTGTAGACAAACAGGATAAAATATCAATTATCAGATGGATGTAGTCCATGTTTTAATTTACATATAACTAATAAGACTGACTTAATAGTGCAACGAAGACATGGAATAATTGATGTGTACAAAATGAATGAATCAAATTGGATAATAGACAAAAGCATCAATTATGAATATTGCAGTTTTTGCAGGTACGTTAACAAATAAATCTGTTATAAGTATATTAATAAATAAGTCTGTTAAAATTAACATGAATATTTTGTATCACAGATCTCAATTATTACCTGAGAACGATGCAGTGCTGATTCCACTTGACTGTTCTATAGTAGGGACATTATCATTAAAAACATTCAAAGTAGAGTCGATATTAGATCCATCCAAACTGCCCTATAGTAATAAATTAGGTACTGTAATGGCGATGAAATCATTGATGGATGTGAATGGTTTCGTTCTAGTTGCTTACGAGGGTGGGCAACTATTGTTATGGGATATGAGAAAGAATGATGTTCTTAGTTCTCTTACTGTGGAACAATATCCAATGACTTTCGATTTTGACGCTTCTTTGATGCAAGGCATCCTTGGCAGTGCGTCAGAGAAATTGGAGGTACACTACAAAAATTGATTTTCATAACTCTGTCTAAAAAGATATACGATTCTGGTGTTGGTAAATTATATTTATAAATTTTTAGATTTTCGAGATGTTGCCGAATCATACTTTATCCCACAAATGTACGAGACCCTTGGAGCATGTTAATGGTATATCCGTTCTTTCTATAAGACCAGATAAAAAAATTGTCACTGCTGGATGTTGGGACGGTCGTATGATGTTGTTCTCTTGGAAGAAATTACGGCCACTTGCAATATTAAAAGAACACAGAGCAAGTGTATATGACATTGTTTATTCACAATGTAAAGTCGAGGCTTACGATACTAAATGTTTAATGGCAGCGACTGGCAAAGACGGTTATATATCTATGTGGGATATATATAATAATTAGGAAAATCACAAAATGTAAATACATTTTGTATGTATGAACAAAGCGAGAAATATAAACATATTTATATTGTATATACATCTATAGTTTATTGTAAATTATCTAATAAAAGTTTTCCATAACAATATTTATGTGTATTAAAAGAGGAAACTGTTGCGTTTATAATCATTACATGAATTTTTAGAGTATTAAAATATTGTTTATTATACATCTGTACATATGTTTTTATATGATCTTATTGCCATCGAACTATATGATACGTCTTTTTACCAACTCTCAACAATGATACATTATTGCTTAGTATATGAATGCCAGGTACAATTACCTCATTTAAATTAGTAATTTTTTGATAATTTACATAAAATCCACCTGCTGTTATGATTCGTTCAGCATCATGATCACTTTTAAAGCATTTTACCTTTTTTACTAGTTCATATACAGTAATTCCTGGCTCAGATAAGACATCTACTATAGTTGCGCCTTCAAACACATCTATTAGTTCCGATGCATTTAATCTTATAAATGATTCAATTGATTTATCATACAATGCTGCAGATGCACGCTTTGCAGCCAATAGTCCATCCTCTGTAAAAAATTATAATACGTAATAAATAATAACAATGACATAATTTTTTATAAAAATTACCTCCATGTACTAAAAGTGTAACTTGCTCCGCTAATAATTTCTGTGCTCTTCTCTGTTCTGGATCTTTCATATGATTCTTGACAATTTCAGTAATTGTATTCAACGGTATAAATGTGAACAGTTTTAAGAATTTTTCAACGTCAGAATCTTTAGCTCTGATGAAATATTGATACAGTTGGAAGCTTGAGGATTTTGTTGGAGACAACCACACCGCATTCAAAAGAGACTTCCCAAATTTCTTTCCACCTTCAGCTGTTATGAGCGGCAACGTTATACCGTAAACTTCTTTTCGCATACTTTTCGTGATCAGATCGTATCCAGACATAATATTACCCATCTGATCACTACCACCAATTTGGAAGTGACACTTGTAATTTTTCATCAATTGAAGCCAATCATATGCTTGGAATACTTGATACGTGAATTCACCGAAACTCATCCCTGTCTCAGAATTTAATCTTGCCTGGACAGAAGACCTACCCAGCATTGTGCCCATCCGAAAATACTTTCCAATACTGTTGATAAATTCAATGACATTTGCATTTGTATACCAATCCAAATTGTTTACTATAATTAGAGGCTTCAGTGCCGTTTCCTTGTTTTTCCAAAAGTAGTATCTATGATTATTAAATATGGTCTCTATGTTCTTCGTAATAGATTTGATGTTCTCTTCAATTACATATCTTTCTATTTCAATACGTTCAGATTTTCTATGACTAGGATCACCTATTAAACCAGTAGCTCCACCAACTAGAGCTATAACTTGATGTCCTGCTCTTTGCCAATGTAAAAGATTCATCAGGATGAGTAGATTGCCGATATGTAAACTATCTGCTGTTGGATCAAAGCCAGCATAAACACATTGGGATGATTTGTTCAGTAAATTTACTATTTCATTTCTATTAAAAAAATGTATAAGATATGTAAATTGATATTAATATTAAGAGACGTGTAACGCATTATAAAAATTTTTATAACATTAAGTAACACAAAAAATAATTCAGTATACTTACGTACTAGTATCGGGAAATATATCCTCGTACATGCCCCTTTCGTGAAGCTTCAATACATTTCTGCTGCAGTAAAATCTGCATTTATCAAAATTAACGTTTCTGACGGTGGAGCTTAACCTTAATAAAGAACGCACGCTCATTTTGCTATATATTTGTAATTTTAAAAATAATGAATTATCTTTGAACTTCAGAGAAATCAAATTTCGTTATAAAATCTCTACATACAAATATGTGAATGTAAATTCATACAATCAGTAATATTCGCAATTTAAGTTTACACCATCGATTCCAACCTCAAATAATGCGGCTTCTGCCGTTCTGTAGCTGCTCACTAACATTATAGCACAGTGAACGTATACATACATAGATGTTAGTTCTGAATAAGTTGAACAACAATATTAACTACTTATTTGAACTATTAATTAGATTTTGTGTTGATTTTAATATTTTATTTAAATATTAGTAATAAAATAAATATCAGTAATAAAATAAAAACTTGAGATAATTATTACACATGTTAGAAAAGTTTTATGAGATATTGAGATTGGACATATACATATTAAATTCACATATTAAAAAAAATAAATTAATAAGTACTCCTTATTAAAAGAGGGAAAGTATTGTAATTTAATAAATTAAATTAGATTGTTGATTTACTTTATATATATAAGAGATAAATATAAATCAGGATGTTTATTGCATTTATTTTAGTATATTTACAAAAGAATACATATAAGCATGTTAAATATTAGGCCAAACAATTCTGTGTATAAATTGTTATAATGTAACAAATGTATAAACTTGCTTATATATTAGTATCCTATTCTAGATGGCGGTGTAGCAAAGTATTTCTTATTTCTCCTCATAAAAGTGCGGCTGTAAATACAAGTGAAATATAAAATAAGGAAAATATATAGGTAAGACGCAATTATTATATGTGCAATATTCACCTAGAAGCGACAGGAGTGAAGAAACCGCGGGAGATACTACGCTTAAGAAGTGATTCTGTGGATGGCGTATGTTTCAATTCTCCCGGTTTTGGAGTAGAAGTATAATTCGAGTTTGTAGGGTTCACGTAAGTTGCCCAATAATCGGATGGAATTTGAAGTAAACTCTCTACTATCTAGAACGTGAAATATATTACGTTACTTTTCCCGTATCAGTCATAATGGCGCATTTAGAAATTTTTCCTACCGCAACTTGATGCTGAATATCACTGATAGATGGTTCCTTGGAAATGTAACCGACTAAAGTTGGTCCAAAGACCTTGGCGAGATTACTAATAGGCATCTTGCATTCAGCACTACTCGATACTCTCTGTAAATGTAATATCAAAAAGGCTAAAGTATCTCGATTCGGTTGTGGCAGTTCTGATATTGCTTGATAAAGAGCAGCGTCAGCATCCTGTTTATCCGTCTTTTGTGTCGCACGTATAAAGTCTCCCAACAAACCGACAGTGATCAGCGGTTCACGTAAATTTCTATAAAATATGAATTCAAATATATATGCATATATTGCATCCCCTTTATGTATAGAATATATTTCGGGTGACGTACCTAAGAAAATCTTTTAAGGTAGAACAGATGGTCGTAATATCGATGTTAGAAAGATTTGGGGCACCTTTGCCTTTCAAAAACTTCTCCAGGAGACATTTGACATCTACCTTTGATCCGTTCACTCTGTATAATCCTTGCTCGTTCATTCCGCGTAATTCAACTTCGTTAATGCAGTGAACTACTATGGAAGGTACCATGGGTGGTGTTATAGGTGTGTAATCAGCTATAGTGCCCTATACATAAAAATGGCATTTAGTGAAGATATATTGACGCTAAAATGTTTTGACGTAGAAATTATAATAACGATACTCACAGGTATACCACGTAACGTAGGTGTATTTCCTGTTGGAACACATGGTAGTGGTACTAAACTTTTACACTCGGTATGAGCTGTAGCTCTACAATCTCTACATTTCTGCAGCGTATTTCCAAATCGAATTCTATTAATAAATAAAAAGACATTAAGATTTTTTTTCTTATCCATAGTAAATCTTATGAAATTAATTACAAGCTTTTTAATATGTTCATGTAGTAGTTGAATAACATTACTTTTTCCCACAATGTGTACAGATTTCCGGTCTAAGTATAGTTTTTGCTACAAAATGATGACTTCTAGACATTTTTAAATTCATGGTATAGCCACCAATATTTGGGCTTGGTTTGTAAACATCCTCCGAGTCTGAAGTTGACGTAAGGATATCAGCTTTTGGTGCTGATGGCTAAAAATAAAAAAAAATCGTTCCTTGTATTAATTATGGACATACATTTTAAATGTAAAGTAATTAAATTATATGATTTAGTAACGTACCGCTGTATCAATTGGCATTTTGTTTGGCATTTTGTTTACATCTAAATGCGATAATTTTGATTTGTTGTGTTCTGTACTACTCTTACGTCGTTTGCGTGAATTATGCAGAAGAACCTGGGGATCGGCGTTTTCATCACCGGGTATAGCCTCGATCGTGGATGATGCAGTAATTGTACCATCCTTTGGCATAACTACAGTAGTAGTCGCTACTATTTTATCAGAAGAATTCAATTCTGTAGCTTTGTGCAATGTATTGCGATGAGGTTTCTTGGAATATTCGCCACTAGGGCGATGCTCTTTCCATTCTCGCCTTTTCTGACTTTGTAAAATAGCACTGGTCTCAAAGTCATCATCTGATCTTGATAAACAATTAAGGTCACTCAATAATGAGCCAGTGGAATTCAATTCTGCTATTGGATTAAGCCTAAAATAATATGAATATAATATAACATTGTCATACAATCCAATGTAATTATCAGTCTTTAAGTATAAATTAAGATGCTTATATTTACTTGTCAATCGGTACGTCTTGAATATGTGTGTTACTTTGACGTTGATTCATTGAAGTGTTATTAAGAAATTGTAATTTCTCTCTAGTTTCATGATTTAGATTTTTCCCTCTATCATTAAACAGTAAATCTCTGGCTGTATCAATTTGTTCTTTCTGGAAAAGATGTAAATATGAATAGTTGATTTAAAAAAGTTAAACTATTCTTAAAAATAAAAGAAATATCAGTTACTAAATAATCTCTATGATCTTCGATGTCACGACGTTTACGATTCTCTTCTTCCAAGTTCCTTCTTGCATGACGCAATTTTCTCTCAAGACCTGCAATTTCAGCATGAGCCTTATCCAAAGCTGAATGAAGTCGTTGGCATTCTTGTACTGATGCCAGCCATTTTTGTCTCATCTCCTCTTGATTTAAAGCGAATCGCAGGAATTCTGTACAGAGCAATATTGAAAAACAACATATTTATATCTATAATGTATCTATAATAGATTTACTTTTATAGCTGAATTATGTACACTGTTTTTAAAGTGAAATAGATATACAGGTTTAAAATTCAACTAAAACGAGAAGGAAAGTTTTAGTGCAGTTCACAGTGTAGCAAACAAATTTTATAATTTTAGAAAAATCGACTAAGGTTATCGGAAGAAAATAAACAGTTGCAATAATATCGATCATATATGATCATTAACGAACCTTCTTCGCAGGCCCCATTTATCAAGACGTTTGTACATCTCACCAACTCGTCATAAGTTGCTAAAAGTGACAACGACATCATTCTAATACTTTTTTATTGCTTCTTCTGTGAACTATCACTCTGCTGACATGTTACCGGCCTGTAACACTCAGCAATCCGTAGTGATCAATAGTAATTAGCTCTCCCTGATAGTACACACAAACAGTTCAATAGGTTCAATGAAACGTTCGAGCGGTTGGAGCCATACAGATAACATGGTACGCGTCGCCCGTCGGAGCTTGGAGTTTTGAAAATCGCCCCTTTTCTAACCGTTAAGTTGATAGAGACGACCTCTACCGGAGAAAACGCGAATTATTTCCACCATGATGCTGCCAACCCTTAAGATCTTAATTTTTTTAATCGATCAAATAATTATAATTTTTTTGTTCTGATTGTAGATTATATTGATTATAATTTGATCATTTAGATAAATCTGATTTTAGCAAATTTTATCTTGATTGAATTCTAATTTCTAATTAATTGATATATATATTTTAATAAATTATACATTTTTTACTTGATTTATAAATAAATTCAGATTTTTTTATATCTGATTAAGAGATTTAAATGTACGCGCTTATAATTGTATTAATATAATGAAATTCGGTATATTTTTATTATTCTTCTGATAAATATCTAAACATTTTTTAATAATTATGTGATTCTTAGAACGTGAATATGATAGCGTTGTGTGTACATGAGGAAAGAAAATAAAAAATATGTACAATTATATATAAAATTCGATATATATTAAATCTAGTCAATTTTACATATATTTATATACATTAGAATAGATATTTTACAACTGGTGTGTGCAATTTTAATATCTAACATATACATATATCTAAAAAATTAACAATACAATATATTATAGGACCATATATGTGCGTGTGATAACACAAACTATAGAAATCAAAGCTTTTAAATGGTCTAGCTAAATCTTAATGCTCTGATCTAGCATTAAGATTTAGCTAGATCGTTTAGTCCGGATCTACAATAGGTGTTTTAAGCCTTAAGCCGTAAGAAATTGACCAACTACAGTCAAATGTGAGGAGAATAATTGATTGTGATTCGTCCATTTCTTATGGCTTAAAGCTTAAAAATCTATTGTAGATCCGGGGTTAAAGGCTTTGATTTAAAAAATTAAGCATTTTCATTATTATCATGAATCCAATTTGGCATTCATTACTTCTATAGATATTAAACTTTAATTAGATATATAATAGAAAAACAGAGGGAATAAACAAAGGTTTTTAGAAATTATAAAAATTTCTCTTTTTATCGCTCAAGTTTTAATACCATTTGGAGAGCATAAACTATCTTTTTCAATACATAATGTTTTAAGCTTGGAGAGTACAGAAATAAGCTCTGCCTGTGTATTTGCTATCTTTGCAGCAAGATAGATGGATTCCTGAAAACGCTTCTGACTGTTTTTCAAGTTTTGTGGAACCAATACACCAAACCATTTTATAGGATCTTTTGGTCCATCTGCGTCATCGCTTAATTTTTTAAAACTGATGTCAAAACATGGTTCAGTATCATTATCTTCATTTATTGTTTTAGTTTCCAAATCAAACAAGGATGTTACTGTATCTTTGTTATTTGGAACTTGTAACATACTGATATTTTCTTTTCCACGAATATATTTTGCTTTTGCCAACTCAATGTGGCCATCCTTCAGCAATGTTTCCATTTGAATATTTCCATGAACTTTTTCTTCTATCAATTCTAATTTACGTAACATCAATTCATCAATCTCTTCTGATAAAACATCTACGTTTTTACTCATATTGTAATCTGTAATTATCGCCACAAAAATTTATAACAGTATATGCATGACAAAATTTTATCTGAAAGCAAAATATTGAAGATTATATATAACATGAAACATTATTGATATACAAACATTCATTTATTATTAAAGAAATAAATATAAAAGATATACATAATTTAAAGAAGTACAGCTATTATTAAAAAATACCTAATTTTATCAATATTGGAGGTAAGATAACTAAACTAATTCCCAAAAATACATATTTTACATATTATCTATCTTATATCAAACAACTTACATGTAGGTACATTAATTACTATTTAAAAATTATCGTCTTAACCTATCTTGAAAGTAACGTTCCAAATATCTTGTTTCGTAAACGAATTGAATTTGTTTCTCCAATCTTTTGTATTCCTTGAAAGAGGTTCAACCAAACTCTCACATTACATTTATTACAAATCAAGTGATATTAAGATTATTCTCGACTATTTTCTGCTATTTTCGAGGTATCACTGCACTTGCAGAAACACTTTTATAATAGCAAATGAAATCGTTCCCTCTCACTTCTCTCTCTCGATCTACACCATAGCGTAGCTGGAGATTGCAGATAATTTTATTTATTGTTTTAAGTAAATCGGTTTTAAAGGTCAATTACAAAATCTGGTTCTTTAACAGCTTTTTTTACTTTCGTAGAAAATAAGTAAAAAAAGTATCAAACAAAATTTCTTTTACGAGACAAAATTATAGTAGAGTCTGTATGTTATGTATCTGCACCGACTGCACCACGAATGAGGTGCAAAGTGAATGTGCTTCAGACAAGTATTGCAAAAATTTCAGCAAAATTCGATAAAACTAATTGACTTTTAAACTTTTTAAAAGAAGGTATATAAGATAAAAAAGATTAGGAAGTAAAAATATATTAGAATTTGAATAATGAAGCATTTATAACCTCAAGAGAAGACTAAAGGCGATCAACCGGTGGAAATAAACCCTGTATTTTTTTGAGGAATGTTAACAAGTATCACATAAACATGACTACACCTGTATTAACAAAAAAGCAGCAGAGGCACAGCTTATCAGCTAAAACAGGGCCTATCAGGGGTTTGCGGAATATTTTGGCACAACCTACTAAGAATTTCTGGTATTTTAGATACATGATGTTAATTTTGGAGCATTTTCCATTTGTTTTAATAATTTAATGTAACAGTATTAAACATTTTATTAAAGACGAATATTTGTTTATAAACATTATTGAAGCTAACATTTTACTAAAGATGATTGCAGTTTGTACTTATTTTTGCGAAATGTTTTCTTAGGCCAATTATCAATGTAGATCAATATCCGGAGTTGATGACAAACTTAAATACGTAAGTATGTGATTTAAAACATAAATAATCTTAAAAAATCATTTATAATCATTGTGGAAATGTTTTATAGGATATTACCATCAATAAAGAAATCTAATTGTAAAATCCCTAAGGATATGCTTAAAAACCTAACAAAAAAAGATCGTGCATTAGCTAGGAAAAAAATGTTAGAAGAGACACCTCCAAAACCAGATATATTGTAAGTATCCTTTGCATTATATAGTTGTAAATAGTTTAAAATTTAGCTATTTTATCTGATTTATAAATTTTAGGAAATTCATGGTTATGGGTAATAATGAAGTTACTCGAGCCTTAGAAAAGAATAATGTATGTAGCATCTTATTAGATGCTAATACTGACCCTCTTATACTAATAAAACATATTATTTCTATGGCAGTAAACAAAAAAATACCTATTCTAATGCTGCCCATGTTGAGAACAGTCACAAAAGAAAAGGGATTTCCCTCAAGAGTTCTTGCTTTAAAGGTAACATATTAATATTTTATCATTTTAAACATATTTTTGTAGATATTTTTTTTTAGAGATTTATTATTTCTTACAGCAAGAGGTAATGCAATGTCCAAATAATGTTTGCTATCCAATATACAAATCGATAGCAGAGGCTTTTAAAGACTTTGAATTACCAGAATGCTTGCTTCAATGTTATAAACCAGATGAAGTACCTGATAAAAGTGCAATGTGTAAAGCAGAGAGGATCACAGAAAAGGATTCTGATACAAAGCCAAATATTTCTAAGCCAAAAAAATCTGTTGCAGTATTTGCAGATGTATATAAATACAGATCTTCACGAGACGAAAGAGTTTTCGTACCACCAACAATCAACAAAATTTCTCAAGTCTCTCAAACACTATCAGATAACTTTATTCCTTCAGACAGTGATTTTGATACTGTCAATGATAAAAATTGTACAATTATATCGAAGAATGAGAAATATGTTAATATCGGCAAGGAAGAAAAATATTTATTAACATCCGGAAATACAGAAGAGAATCAGTCTTTTAATGAATTGAAATTAATAAAAAATAAAGTAGATTCAACGAAACAAACAAACATATTAAGTTCTCAAATCTCTAAAAAATCAGATGATTTTATTCCTTTAAGCAGTGATCTTGATTTTGTCATCGAGAAAAATTGTGCAAGTACATCGAAGAATGAGAGATATGTAAATATCGGCAAGGAAAAGAAACGTACACTAAAATCTAAAAATACAGATGAGAATAATCTAAAATATAAGGTAGATTCAACGAAACAAACAAAAAATATATTAAAAAGACTCAGAAATGAACCTGATTATTTATCATTAAAAATAAAATGTACACAAGGAAGTAAGAAACGAAAAAAAGCAACTAAATTTGCTAAGAAAAAAGGATAGCAGCACTTGACAATTTAGTATTAGAATAATTGTTCAGCAAGAACAAAAGATCCGAGTACAATTCTTAGTATTATTCTGCATGCGATACAGGAATTTTGAATGGAAAAATATTCTACTGTGATGAATACAAGAATCAAAAATATAAATTAAATCCTAAGATATAACGTAATATTGGAAATAAAGAATTTGCATCGCCTTGAAAATCCAAATAACAATTACAATTCGTTTTCCAATCGTCTAAGGTGATCAAGTGTAATCATTTTTGTCTTATTTGATGTTAGAAAATTGTCAATAAACATTGTATTTGATACTCAACTAGTTAATAAATAAATTTCAACATTTGAAATTGAAATGTGTTTTAGCTTCAAACATTGGAATTTAGTTGTTAACTCTCTAATTGAGTGTCAAAAATAAATTCTGTATAAAAAGAAAAATAGAACAAAAAATTTGTATAGTAATAAAAATATATTTTAAAGTATCACATTATATACAAGAATTAACCCTACCTTTTTCATTATCAATTTATTTATACTAATAAATAGAATTGTATTTACTAATATAAGTAATACAATACTCAGTTAAAAAATTTTTGCTAATAACAAATTGTAATAAAAATATAGTAACCCCCCATTTTTACGCATATAAATTATACATAATACAATATTAGAGTATTGTATATAAATTGTGTGTTGGATGTATTCAAGTTAGTTTTTCCTGTATTAATTTTAATAACTAGATATTAGATAAATGATAATTCATTTAATATCCATATTTTTTTTAATATAAACTTTATATGATGCTTTAAGAAAAATTTGCAAAAGATGGAGATGTTTTTCTTTTTATTATTATAAAACAGTAAAATATATCCTAAGCATAGTAATATCATCTCTCACACAGGTAAACTTGATTTTACAGACGATCTAAACATTCTGGTAAAGAACATAAGGCCAGTTGTACCTCCTGGTATATGACTTATTAAAAAGGATAATGTGGCTATCAACTGCAAGATAGCACATAATACTGTCAAAGGAGTCGATTGCAAATGCAGAGCAAAGTAAAGTGTGCCTGTTAATGTTGTAAAGTACAATATGGTAAAGTACTTCTTCTCAGCAAAGAATAATGATTTCATATAACTTGATCCCCACAAAAAACAAAAGCTGGAAGAAATCTGTTATTAGAAATATGATATTCTTCTCATATATATATATTCATAGATATATCTTGTATTACTTTTTAAATATTTATATATGTACCTCATTAGAAAGAAGAGACTTCCTAAGGAATAAAGTAGAGCAAATTTTCTTGCTTTAAGTAATAATACGGGAATATAAATCGCTGATAGACAAAAGCATAACAATCCCAGAAGAAAACACACGGCGAAGGATATGAGTCTTTGTGTTCTCGTCTATCAAAGTAAAAAAATGAATCTTTTATATAAAAGTCCAATATTCAAAGTCATTGATATATATTTTATTCAACAAGAATTATAGCATAAAGTTAATTTTCTAATCTACTTAATTTATATTTACCTATTTATACTTTTAAATATATTTATAACAGATTTTTTATTGATAACAATGGATAGTTTTTAACAAATTTACATAAACAAAAGTTGATTGAATTTGATTTCAGTTTCCCTACAGAAATACAAAAATATTTCAAACTACAGAAACGTGAAAAAGATACGATATTACATATATCACAAATAAAGTTAACTTCGACTAAATTCAAATTAATCAGAGATTAATTCAATCAGTAGAATTTATCTGAGCATTGATTTCAACTATATAATTTATCGACCTTAATGTAATTTTTGTCCCACGTTTGTAATAACAAAAAATCGAGTTTTACATTTACAAAATACTACAGATATTTATTTGACAGATTAATCGTTTGATTAAATGAATTTAGAGACGTCTTAAATTTTTAGTGTTTAAGTTTAACATTACTGCTTTGCATTAATATTTTTTGAGTTAATCAGAATTTTTAACATTTTTAGTCAACACCAGTGCAAACATTCGTCAAGTCATTAAGGTTATGAGACAATGCCGTACCATAGCAGGACAACATTCTCTCTGCGATTTTTGGACCCATCCTGCGTTCTCCTCCATCTCGTCGGTACTTTTTCCGAACCATTTGCCAAAGTTCGCTTTCGATATCGCTACCGATGGAATGGCGATTTTATATTGTTTTTCATTTTTGCTACTGAGGAGATATTCGTTCAGCTCCTTATTGAGATCGGCCATTTTGACATGTCGCCGTTGAAATTGTAAACAATGAAAGTTATCGATTGCGAAAAAGAAATCGTTTTTATCGACGATAAATATATGTTTAATCAGCAAACTGTTTTATCGACTACAGCGACTTACTTTATCGATCGTACGCAGTTCATTATTATCCGTCAAGGAGCAGATCGTACAAGATACAAAAATCGATTGGAAACATACAAAAAAAGGCGTTTTTTCTTGGGATACACTGGGTGTAGCATCGCACAGCACCAGTTGAGTGTAAGTGCTACACTCACTAAAGTGGTACACACCATGGTGTATACTACATCGTTATTGCGCTAAAACCCTGTTCCCGCTTGATTTCCATTTTCAAATTTTAAATGTCACACCGGCTGTACACCATCCCTTTGAAACAGTGAAACAGCAAAATCTCACTTTGTGCATAAAATTTGCACTACAACTCCGTAGCCACGGAAACACGGTATACTGTCTGAGTGTCGCACTATAGTAGATAATAGTGTAGCCAAGAGAAAATGCTAAAGATAGCAGACAAATTATACATTTATACGATCTATATTCTACTGGTTTCTATTCTCCATATATTTAGAGTGCGATCCATTTAACGCTTCAAATGCCTTGAAGCTTTTGATTGATCAATAGGAAGAAAGAATTTTACTAATTGATCAGTTAAAATAAATGCTTCGAAGCATTTGTAGCATCAAGTGGCCCTAATCATTCGTAAATTCGATTTTTAGGCATAAATTCGCATTTATATTTCGAACCCGATTGTAAAGAGAGCTTTCCTTTCACTGTTCTGAGCATAAAAGAATATTTTATTTTTACTAGTAATTTTTAATTGCGGCAATCGATTAGATAAATACTCCAAGTTAGAATGTATTATTATCAAGTTTAATTATATCGTATCCCTGTAGTTGTTCACACAATCAACAATTTAATAAAAAAGTTTAAATTTATTAAATTCGTTTTTTCTAAATATAATGCAAATTATGCAAATATATGGTATGTATATTTTGAGTATTATTCAAGTTTAGAGAAAATTATAGAGATATATATGATTACTTATAAAGAGCAGATCGATTAATACGTGAATTGGATGCGAGACGTAAACGACCATTCCGTGGTTCGCGTGAATAAAATACCACGATGGGTTTTCAAACTTACATTTATTTAAACAAATCAACATTGACCTCATATTTACGGATTGTATACTGTATTTGTTGCACAGAGGATGCACCTTTCTATACGCGAGATCTACGCATCTCGCGACGCGTCGTATCGTTTGACAAATCATTACGGTCGATGACAAGGGGGAGGGAAGGAGAGGGGAGAAGGGCCAGGGGAATTGGACTGAGTATTGATAGAATAATTATAACGAGATTAGAAGAGCTAGAACCGGACTAGAAACAAGTTTCACGTTATCACAATGTAATATCGCGTTAGAGAGCATTACTTATAATAATCGTAATAAATATAATAATAATAATAATAATAATGTCATTCGTGTGAAGAGGAATGATACTAATAGGCGCAAACGTAACAATATAGTTCGGGAACTCAGACAACATATCGATCACACCCGAAATACAGTACACACGCTACGAATACCGTTAATAATTCCCAGGTTCCGCTTATCCGTCATATATAGTTTTTTTTTTCTTGTGTCTTTTACCGCTAAATACGTACTGCTCACGGCCGCTTGATCTCTCGATTATACGATACATAGGATGAGACTGCTAATTATTCAACATGAAGATCTCTAAACTTATTCTTACATGCGCCGCGAAACGAATTCACCCTGGGAGGGATTGAGATGCCTGTCAATTGTCAATTGCATACTTAATCGCGAAACTCCGTATATGTAAGCTCAAGGAAAATACAAACGAGCGTAAAGTACCGTGTGGTGAACCATTTGTTCGTTTCAATTTAATTCGCGAGTTTCGACAACGAGTTCTCGTCTCGCCGAATCCATTCGTATAATTCTGTCGTAACGGACCTTCGAAGGATCGAGAAATTCCTTTGAAAAACAGCTTTCAAAGCGAAAAAAAAAAACGATTTGCCAAATCTAATCCTTTATTATCCTCCTTTGCTATACTTACTTGTCGAAGTAGAAAGCAAAAGAAGAGGCATTTGCGAAATCTTTCCTCTCGTTCGCCACATTTTCTTTATGTATACACGGATTTACGCAACTAAGCGTACGTATTCGAGTATGCATGCACTTGTATACATTGTCATTTTCTCTCTCTTTCTCTCATTTCCTCTCACTCCTCTCTCTCTCTCTCTCTCTCTCTCTCTCTCTCTCTCTCACTCTCTCACACTCTTCATACGTATAAGTATGTACGTCTTCTCGTGGACATAAATTCGTGTGTATTTTCATTAACTATATACTTTGGCTTGTCCTCACACCTCACTGCACCTCCGCCTTCTTTAACGCTAATGGCAGCACGGATACAAGTTTGTTTTTATACTGTAATAGCGTCCTCTCAGTGCACACACGTGCCTTATTCATTCTGCTTTATTATTCGAACGAACGCGAGTCCGTGTCGTACATATTACATACACATACACACACACACACACATATATATATATAAGTACGAATATATGTATGTATATGTACACACACACACACACACACAAACATATATATACGCATACACGGTCCATCCGCTGACAGCCGTGCGCGCGAATGGCGGTATAGGCGTCCCTTCGGTTGATAGCGAGTACGCGACGTAGTCTCGTTTCTTTTTTTTTATGCTATGTATAATATCGTACAGTACGTAATAACGCCGTAATAAACTGCTATGTGTACGCACTACGAGAGGGGAGAAAACTATATATATATTTATATATATTTATATTTTATATATATATATATTTTTTATATGTATACGTGTGTAATTCGTGGAGAAACGAAACGCTATGTAGCGTATAATGCGTGTACGTATGTACGTGTACAATACAAGCGGCGACCACGCGGCGCGATCGCGCGACGCGACGTTCCCCGGCCTCCTTCGACGACGTTAAGGGTGAAATCGCACGGTGCGGAAAAGGGCCGCGGAATAGAGAATGCGTCATCGAAGCTACCAATTAGCGCTATTTGAAATAACTTCTATGACGCATTTTCTATTCCGCACCGTGTGATTTCACCCGAACATTTGACCTTTCGCGCTCCGCGAATTCGGGGATGCGACGACCGTGAGCGCGACAACGGGTTTCTGTAGATCGTTTTTATTTTTTATTTTTTTACGAATCGTCGTCGACGGAAGCGCGGTCGGAAATGAAACCGCGTCCTGTCCGTCGTGGATCAGGGAATCCCCGCGAGGATTCGCGGAATGACCGGCGCGTTCGTTCGAATGCCTCCCTTTTCCTCCCCTGACGCGATTCCGCGCGTTTTCCCCGTTTTGAGGTGAGTTACTAGAAAATATACGAGTAATCGCCTCGGATTATCATCGTTACAATTTGAAAGGATTTTTGTTCAATTTTCTAAAATGAAAATTTAATATTGGAAATAGTGATTAATTACTTATATTGAGAACTAAAAGCACTGTTCCTCAAAATAAGTCATTTCCAGTATTAAATTGACCAGTATAGACACTAAATTGGAT
The DNA here is from genome assembly GCF_001594075.2 of Trachymyrmex cornetzi. Taxonomy (NCBI): domain Eukaryota; kingdom Metazoa; phylum Arthropoda; class Insecta; order Hymenoptera; family Formicidae; genus Trachymyrmex; species Trachymyrmex cornetzi. The sequence continues at coordinate 31,267 of NW_017296760.1, read as the reverse complement.
TTCTATAATTATGGAGTAACTGTCGGCAATGATCCTCGCTGTTTTCATCTTATGGACTTACAATAACAAATCCTAAACTTTAAGTCTTAATCCTATGGAGTAACTGTCGGCAATGATCCTCGCTGTTTTCATCTTATGGACTTACAATAACAAATCCTTTAAGTCTTAATCTGTAAGAAACTAACCAATCACAGTCGAATGTGAGAAGAATAATTGATTACGACTGGTCAATATTTCTTACGGTTTAAGACTTGAAGCTTAAGTAAGAGCTTATTATAGAAAGCCCATTAAACATCCCTTCGTTTCAAGGTCTCACCTTTGGAAGGAAACGCACGGAATGCATCCAACCGCTGACGGTTACGCTCGATCTCGTGACGCTCAGAAGGCGAGATGCGAACGGAGTGCAAGAGTAAACGAACGTAACGACCCCTGCTCGCCACGGATACTTTGCTACTCGAATTAACTTCTATCGTATCGCTAAGTCGTAATATCACTAATCGCTCATCGATCGCGTTCCCGAGAACAATTACGGACGATCGACGAGACCAGAAGGGAACGAAAGGGAAGCGTGCATCGAGAGGGTGCATCGAGAGAGAGAGAGAGAGAGAGAGAGAGAGAGAGAAAACGGCATTAAGGTACTTAGACAAAAAGGTACCGCGAAATTACCGGGTGACCGTTCACGCGGCGCCAATTATACACGGAGCTATCCTAAAAAAAATTATGCGCTAAACGACGGCGGCCGTTCGCGCGCGACACGAGATCGGACGTGTTCGCCAATGGAGGAAAATAAGGGGCTGGCGTCTAATCAGCGTCGTCGCTCGAGCGCACTCGGGTGCAACTAACGCGCCCCTAATGTGCGCGGAGGGATGGGGGGGTGGCCTCTCCGTTAACGGTATCTGCTCATGGATGACGGTATCTATAAGTGAGAAATCCCCTATGCTATACACAGTTAATATCAGTCGCGCAGAACACTGAGCCGTATCGTTCACGAGACACACGCGCACGATATAGAAAAGATCACGGGAGGCGCAAGGGAGGGTGCGGGGGAAAGAAACTTGCGCGAAAACCGTCCCGCGTCGAAGGCGGGACGCAACGAAACGTCCTTCATGCGCGAACGCAAAACTGAAGCGAGTAGCGCGCGGCGAGTGGTAACACAAGCGGCAACGAGACACGGCGTTTGTTCAATCGAAAACGAACTATACATATAAGGACGAAGGGAGAAACGATCGAGTTACGCGCAGCCGATCGTCCCCCCACGGACACACCCTGTCGGTTTTCTCCCTACATAGCACACCTTATCCCGAGGAACGTTCCGACAATATACCCTTAAGACTTTGGAACGTCTTCTGAACATCTAGAACGTCCTTTGGACGTTTGCTAGTACGAGTCCTCCTTACTCTCTAAAGTGTTCACAGTAAATCTCACCCCGAAGAGTGAGTCTCGCTCTTAAAGATTGAATTGAGTCGCTCGTTTTCACTCCTTAGAGTGAGATTCCACTTCAAAGAATTTAGAGTTTTTTTTTCCTCTCATCCCTTATCCCGTATTCACGCGACTGTCCACCGACGTTTCGAGTCGTTTCGACCTTAATTAATATTGCACGCACCGGCACCGGGGGAGGGACTACGTATCCGGCGACGTTTTTTCTTTTTTTTTTATTTTACGTTACGACCGCCAGAAACGTCGCCCGAAACAACGAACGAAATCGATCGTCGCGAATCTGGATCCAAGCACGCCCTCGCGCGATTGTAAATTGCGGGGCTGCGCTATCGATCCAACGATCTCGCACGTCGACATATGTGTATAACGTATAAAAAAAAAAAGAAAATTAAAAACAGATATGAACGAGTAACAAAGAGTAGTATCTCGTCGAGCCCCGACAGTTCTCGATCGAGCGAATCCACGCGGGGATCCGCGTTGCCCCTGGAACGAGGCCAATCCTTTGATCACGATGCGCTCGAATCGCATCTCCGTGATTTTTTTTCTTTTTTTTCTTCTCCTCTTCCATTTACCTCTCTACCTCCTCTCCTCCTTACACACTTGTCGCTCAAAAAAAAAGCGAACGTTACAAATATTATATAATTACGTGTACACGTACGGAGTATACGTACATATACAAATGATGCTTAAACGCTATTTATTCGCGGGCGTCCGCGATCGAGGCGGATCCCTCGATCCACGTCGGACGCACCCTGTGTATATCTCTCATCCTCCGTAGCGGAGAAGACTCTCTCCGCGAAATCAACTAGTCACGCTTACACTACAGAGATTCATGTCATTATTTATTCCCTAGTCGATACTTTAATCGTTTTTTTTTTTAGCATTACGTTACTAATTACGGTACAGAACTATCAATCAACGCCCTACGGTGAACCGTCTCGTATACGCCCGCCGGGTGGCAACCGGCTCTTTCGTCTGCTCGCCCTCGCACAGAGTTCGCGGATTTTCCTGCCGGATTGTCCGCCCAGTCGCGCGCAACCCTACATCTCGTCTTGAGCTGAGAGTATTACAGGCGCCGCGCCCCGAGGAGAAGTAACCTCCGTGTTTTCCCTGCGAGCGCAACGCGAAACGCACATGTATATATTACTCTATTTAAATAATAATAGTCAGTCCTTGACCCCTCGCCTCGACTTCCGCCCGTTTCGACTCGCCTCTCGCTGTGGAAACGACCGTCGAATGCCGAAAATGAATTCGAAGTTATTTCGTTTTTCTTCTTTTCTTCTATATTTTATTTTATTTTATTTTTTTTGGTATTTTCCATTGTAGTCTTCGTGTAGGCCAACGAAGTTTTCGGCACCCATACGAATGCGATCGTGTTAGAATCTTCCTTCCCGTCTCGTTCGAACCTCGTTAATCTTCATCTCGACTAGCTGTGCCCTGCCGTCTCGTCTTTTAGGTGGTTTCGAAGATTATCTCTTCATGAGGCCCTTGCGAGGATAACCGAGCCGCTGTCTGTCGCGGGACGCCCTCTCTCTCCGAGTAGCTGTTTGAACCCCAATTTTAACATCATTTTAGTCTGAGACCTCGTACTTTTATTCAGTAACTCTTTATAAAATTGTAGTAATGGATATATTAGAAAATAATAATTCCTGTACACGATCTCCATTTATATATCTTGCTGCATTATTTATTTTTTGAGCTGCTTGTAATAAGCGGGTCGATTATAAATTAAGGAAGCCAATGCCCACGTTCACTGCCGATGACACCTAACGACACCGACGGTTTACGGAAGGGATCGTTATACCGTCGTAACGTACTCACGCAGCTCAGGAGACTCCGCCCTCAACCAAGGATCGTCGTACTTGGACACTTCCTCGCTGCGAGTTCTTCCAGGCGGTTTGGGACGTTCGCGAGGATGCATGCGCGGTCCTTCTTCGCTCAACGATCTCTTCGTTGCATCTATATGCTTCGGCACCTCCAGCAGGGCCTTGGATCTGGTCAGCTGGGGCCTCTGTCGTTTAGTCTCCTCACTAGCAGCACGTATTATTACCGTCGGCGGGGGCGGCCCGGCCTGGGGCAGTCTGTCCTCCAGAGGACTGGTGGTGGGGAGGGGCGCTTTCACCCTGATCGCACCCTTCCGGATGAGCTTGGGCTTGCTGGACCTGCGTGCCGCCGGTGAGTATTCCGGCGAGTAATCCGGCCGCACGATACTCTTCCGCTTAGCGGTGGGCGTGGTAGGCTCCCTTGGTGACCAGATCGGCGTCGATAGGTCATCCGGCGTCGTCGCCTTTTTCGGTGGTGTTTTCTCCGGCGACTCGTCTTTCCAACCGCCTTGGTAGAGTGGGAACGGCGCGACCATATTGAGAATCTTCCACCGGAACTCCTCGTCGTCACTTTTGCTGGGTGTCGCCGGTTCCGGCGGCGGACAGTGAGTAGGCGTGACATTGTGGAAGGGTGACCATTTCTTGTCATCGATTACCTCGACTGGGATTTCGCTTGGTGATTCGTCGTACGGCGTCCACTTGATATCACTGATGTGCTTCTGCTTTTCGCGTTTTCTTATCCCGATCGTCGGTAACGGCGACGAGTCCTCATACGGTGCCCACTTGGTGCTGGTGATGCTGATCTCTGGTGAAATCAGACGTCGCACAATTCTGTTCTCTAGCTTGCTCACTTGTCGTGGATCCGGCTCCGGCGACATGCTCCTGCGTATGCTGTACTTGGGCCGTTCGCGCAGACTCTTGCTCTTCGTCTCGTCTTGGCTTCTGTACCACTTCGGCGCCTTTTTCTCGGCGGGTAGAGAGACGTGCGGCTTCATGGCCCATCTCGCTCGTATCTTCTCTCGCTTCTTACTCTCCACCGGGCTAATAACCTTTTCCTTCTCCTTTTCCTTGTCCTTGTCTTTGTCCCTTTGTGAGAAGCCCCATCTCCTCGAACTTTCGCTTCTCACTTGAGCGGAGCGCTCCAGCTTGGGTCGATCCCTGGGCTTCCCTCTGGCGGCTCTCGGATCCTCGCTGGCTTGCCTCTTCACCTCTGGCTTTTCCCATAACACGGCTGGTTCCTCGGGCGTCAGCGACTTCGAGTAGTACAACTTTTTTTCCTCCTTCTTCGTCATCGGCTTCTCCGGTTCCTTCAGCTCCGGTTTCACTTCCACTGGTGAGGCGGGTGGTGGCGTTTTCACCTTGGGACAGGTACATCTGGGCTTCGGATTCGGCATCACATCCGGCACCTGTAACCATCTGGCCTCCCTCGCGAATCTGGTGTCGTCGCTGCTGTGCTTCCTTAGGTCGTGCATCGGTGTCAGCAGATTTTCTGGCCTGACCGACCACTTGTCCGTCTCTGCACTGTGATGCTTTCTGAGATCGCCGCGGTGTACACCTTCCGGTTTCTTTTGTCCCGGAATCAGACTGTGGCAGCTGCACTTGGTCTTTCTGGCGAGATCCAAGTCTGTGGTCGAGGTATGGAGTTCCCAGCGGAACTCCGTACCCTCGCTGGTGCGCCTTCTCAGATCCCAGATCGCCTCGTCGGGCGACAAGAAGCTGCTGGTACTCCATGTCACTTCGGTGCTGCGTACCCTCAGGAAACTGGCGCGTTCTCTACGGGCGTCGGGCTCGCCACAGCTACAGATCTTTGTCGGCGTTCTTTGCGACTCCAGCGGTGCCGGTTCGATGGCGTCCAAGTCCTCAATCATCCATGAGATCTCCTCGCGACGTCGTCGGCCGCACGACGGGCAGAATAAGTCATCGTCGCGACTAGACCGCGGCTGCGGGCGGGG
>NW_017296760.1:0-25937 GCF_001594075.2 Trachymyrmex cornetzi | reverse complement strand
CAGCCGTGCCTGGCGATGCGCACCAGCAGGTGTGTGTAGCTCCGTCAAGCTGCCTTGGTGGGTACCGCGACTCCGGAGACGACGAGGCTCCGTTCGAGGCCACTGCCAGACAGACTTCCGCGATCGCTGGAACCGCAGGCCTGTTCGAAAACGCAGAGTTAGATTCAATGTGATCTTATTTTGTCGTGCGATTTTTCTTAAACAATTCTTGGAAGAGGATATAGGAAAATTATCGCCTCTTATCAAATAAACGATATTTTTAATTTTAATATAAAAAACATATTTTAAAGTTTTTTTTGTGATTTATGTGTTTCAAATGCAAAAATTATAATATAAGTAATTGACAAATTAGTAGAATCAAATAATTATATCAAATTCTTAAAGTGGAAATGTTATATTATCCCTTTACAAAAAAGTGATTTTCGAGTTATTACTACGAATGAGTTAAGTAAATATTATCTCATTAAAAGTTATCTAACTTTATAAAAAATCGTCTTAATCATTACAACTCAGAAAAGATGATTTTTGTTTTAATTGTGAAACGAGAACAAAAATGATATTTGATTATGTTAAAAATATATTCCTTTTGCTGCAACATTATTTGATTAGACAATTTTTTGCCAAAAATAATTTTTCCTCTTTTTTGGAAAACTTGTTTTTTTAGTTGTCATCTTTTGGAGTAAGAAACGCTATCTCATTGTGCTTGTATTAATAAGATTAATAAGTAACAAGATGCAGGATGTACAATATAATTCTCAAAACATTTATTACAAAGTTTTAACAATAGAACGTACCTTCAGCTCGCTGAAGATCTCTGTGAAGAAACCGGGCTCGCTGTTGATTCGCAGCATCTCGGAGCTAAGTCGGTTGACGATCAGGAGACATCGGTCCCAGAACTTGTCTTTGCTGTCCTCGACGAGGAACGGCTTCAGCGGGTAACTAATTTCGTTACCCATATAACTGTAGCTCAGGTAAAGACACGTCAGTACCGTCGCCTGGAGCTCCTTCTCAGATGCCTCATCTCCATCGACAAGCTCTTTCACCAGCATATACACGAACACTACATTGGCAGGGTTTATGAAGGGCACGTCCTGACAAACAGAAAAAGATAAATGTGTGATTAAAATTTTACATATTTTATTTAATAATGCATATTAGTCTAATTTATAATAAAATAAGTAAAACATATTCGTTTTGTATAAATAATTTTATATTTATTTGAATTGTCCAGATATATTCTATTTTTTATCTAATTTTTAAAATATAATTTATACACATCCCGTAAACGTAATTATGTAGAACAATATGATTCATATCTAAAGTACATCACTTCGTAACATAAATATCAGCGGTGTATCTCAGACAACAACGAACGATAAAAATAAAGTTCGTGACGACTCACAATTAGGGAAATGGAAAGCTTTTTTTTGAATGATGTGTCCATTAGATATTTTTTTAAGCCTGCATTTTAATGTTACACAAACTGACACAATTTTGAGATAGATTGAGTGAACTTAATTCTCTCAATATATATATGTACTTGCATTGATATTATATCGTTGTTAATATAAACTATGTTTTCACGTATGTCATTAATTACATATTGTTTTGCTGTGCAGCATAATGTTGCACTTGTGTTGAATGTTTCCCTATAGACTTTAGGGACACACGTCTTTCCATACACATGTGTGTTTGTATTGTACACGCGTGTCAGTGTAAATACGTATAGGCATATATATCGAACGCAAGCACTTTGGATACAAATATAGTCACATAGATGTTAATTAGTGCGGATACACATATAAGGAGAATATGTCGTATAAATAGAGAGTCTATTTATACTTGATAAGACCTCCGTTAGCCATGAAACATAAAAGAAAATATGCAATTAAGTACATCTATGTATACAACTATATTATTTTTATATACATGTATATATATATATATATACACTTATGTATAAGTATGCATTGTCTTTATACACATACACGCATACATATGAATGTGCAGATTATCAAAATTTATAAAATTTTCACAATGAAAATGAAATAATTTTTCTTATATTATTATATCGAAAGTGAAGAAATCTACACTTATTTTCTTGAGTTACTTCAATCCACACATCTTGCCTAATATAAAGGAAAATGTGTATGCGTTGATAAAGAGAGGAGAGAGAGAGAAACTATCTTTCTTTTATCACATATAACGGAAATCCAATCAATGAAAAAATTGAATATAAAAATTAAATGTAATAAGTAAGTCTTTAAATAAATATACTGCGATTGATTAACAATATATCAAATTTTATATAATATATTAAACTATTACCAGATTTATTCAACTATGTATCAATTAATTTCACGAATTAATTAATACACTTGATAACCACTTTGTTTATTTCATTTATTAGATACGCTGTACTAAATATGAATACATTATAAATGAATGCAATATTAATTTAGCTTGAAGATGTGGATATGTTAATTCGATCTAGTTTTTAAATACAATTAAAAATACTAGTTTGACTTATTATATTACCGTAAATAAATAATGCTCGCTTAATAAACAGAGATATTATACGCATTATATGATAATAATGTGATAATATTATGTAAGTATAATTATAATATGTACCTATTATGTTAAAATAATTTAATTTTAATTGTTAACAAAATTAACTAATTATGCACACGATAAATAATACTTATAAATAACAAACTGTTCTCATTTAAGAGAAATACATAATTATAATACATTTCAAGGGAGAAGCCGTGCACGCATCAGTTCGCGGCGTGCACGCCAAGACGGAGCGAGTCGTACAGTATAGTCGTATTAGCGCGCATGGATGCATCGGCTCATGGTGCAGGAGGAGCGTAGGTGCATCGATTCGTAAGAGGTGGTGCACGGCGTGGTGCGATGCGGCCGTCGCACATGTGGGTGCATTAAGCGCGGTGAGGCCACATCGGTGACCCGGGGAGGATCGATGCCCTCGATACGTTTTCCCCGCGCGATCGGCAACCTGCTGCTGTTTTTATTGTCCGCGCCGCATAGTCGGCCGCCCCGTTCCTCGTTAGCCGTGTCTCTCGGCTTAATGCACATTACGCCGCGCGCACTCACGTTTGCAATTTGCTCACACGCCAGGATGCGTCCCCCCTCTGCCGCCGCGGCCGTACGACGCTGGCAGGGCCGACGACACTTCTCGGCGACGGCGACACGCCCTCGTGCCAGCGCGCGCCGGGAGATAATCGGAGCAGTGCACCTTGCACAATGCAGTGGAAAGAAAAAGGGATGCGCACGGCCTCGCGTAAATGTATCAGAGATTCTTTCGATTCTCCCGCGAAAACCCGAGCGCCTGATTCGCCTGAGGTACCGCTAATGCAATCAGACAGCTACTGCTTTAACGTAGACGAGATTGCCTGCGGCGAACTCCATTTCACTGTCACTTTATATAACACATTACAGTTCAAGTCGATTTACCGTGCTTTTAAATTTGTATATAGTTCAGCGATTATTTTTAAAGGAAGGATAGATTTAAATAAATCTAAAAATAATAACGATATAAATAGTAATAATATAAAGTAAATAATAATGGATTATGAAACCTTTCGACTTATACGTCTATTAAAAACTGATTGCGAGTGATTCACATTGTTGCAACAAATATTTCATGAATTGCATCAACTAATAATTGCCCAGAATAATTTTCTTAACACTAAAAATACCAATGTTTCTCACTAAAGGAAACAAGTGAATATATTACTATGAAAAAAAGTAATAAAAATCTAATAATTATTAAAAAAGCAAAAGATTTCAGAATTTAAACTTTTATACAAGAAATATAATATTAATCTGAAAACGGTCAATAATGACTGTTCGATTCTTATATCAAATTGCAATCCTGCATTGCGCCATTAATGTTTCAAGTATAAGAGCTTTAATTTGATGCGTTTGAAATTACTTTAATTGTTAACAACAAATTTTTTTCCTTTTTAGCACTTAGCACTTAACTGTTTCAAATATCGAAGATCTTTGGAAAATCTTCAATGTAGAAAGTAGTGAAAAGAGAGAGGCTGTACTTTTAAAGTTAAGATAGGTGACGTGTTTTAGCAAATGAATGACGTATTTTAGCGAACTATTGCGAACAGATCGCATGATGCTATCGAGAAAAATTATTCATAGGCAGCTATCGACAAAGTTTTTATGTCTACAACTTGTGACATAAAACATGTCGCGTGAGTGAAATTCATAAAATTACATAGAGTTGCCCTCATTTTATTTAAAAACATAATCAGGTTACCTCGAAAATTGCATTTCCAGCCACTTGGACCGTTTTCTTAAATTCAATTTTCTCAATATAACCTTTTTTTATGGAGAAAAAGTCAACAACAGATTAATTGAGAAGTGAAAGAAGAATGTAAAAAATTGTGAAAATGTAGAACGATTTTTTATAAACGTTTTTGCGTTTGTCATTATTATTTCCTAAAGAGTAGACTGTATAAAGTTTTCGCTGTCGCATGCACGATTCATTAGGATTTCCACGTGCTTCCGCTGACTCGTGAAGAGGCGACCCTCTCGATCAGGTACAACATCGTTCAAGAGTCTCGAGAGCCGCAGGCCGCGATGCAGAATTAGGGGTGCCAATATACCCGGCAAGAATGTATATACCTCTACGTCGGTCGATATTCGCCAGGGGTGAGCGGCCTGCTCTACTACCGTGCAACCCCCGCGCGTTATTCGAGTCGTCTTTGCGTAGACCTAAACATTTAATTAAATTTCCAAGACTACGAATATAACCGGTTCTCCGGATAATTCGTTAGTGCACTACTTGGACCAATTAGCGGCGTAGTTGGCATGCACACGAAACACCCTCAACCGCAACGACAATCTGACGCTTAGTCGGCTCAGGGATGTCCCAGATGGAACTTTGCGAGGACCCGAATTCCACGTGAATTACAATTAACCCCCGAGCTATGCGTTGTGTAATTAAATTATGCAAATTTATGAAACACACGCGAGCGCCATATCCGCGTGCCACTAACCGATATCGGCTTTTGGTTGATTCTAATTTTGGATGTCAACAGTCGTGTGAAAGTCATCCAACTGATTCTGTAATTATATCGTCTCGATTGTCTCTTCCGAGATCACCGAGTGTTTCTCGAAGATAATTAATTAGGTGCCATGTGACATGTGACGTACGACACACGTGCTACGCGCGGGAAACGTGACAGGAACAGAATTTTCAATCTCAGCCATGTATGGTTTCCTTTTAATCAGATTTTCAGCAACGCGAGCAGCCGGATTTGATCTTGTTTAACGTCCAGACGAAACCAATTGGTGAATAGAATCGTCTATGGACTGTTTACAAGACAGTTTGCTTGCGTGCTTTGACGTCTCCATGGAATTAAACGATAATGACGTAGAGTCAATCAATATTTCATTTAAGTTTATAGTCGTAATAAATAGTAAATGTGATTGAATGTACATATACTGCGTATCGGCTATCATAAGAAATTGCATGTTAGCAGGATATATTTATTTTACAAATTGTTAAAAACAAATTTTGTTTATAATTTTTCCTCGATAAATTATTTCTTACTATCAATATACTATCATTTAAAAGATTTATGTTAAATATTAAAATAATAAAATGTAAGTAAATAAATATAACTTTTAAATGTTTATTTCTATCTTATTAATATATTGTAATAATTAATTAATGTTTACCAAATAATATAATGGTAATACTAATATAACATGTATTTAAATTGCTTAATTTTAATATTAAATATTTAAACAATAATATTGATAGATATGGACTAAAATAATTAAAATATAAAAATTTGCTTCTTTCCTTTGAAAATGTTTCATGAAATTCATAATTAGGTTAGATCATAATCCGATGTTTTTAAAGGGAACTATATTAAGAAACAAAATTATTTAAAATTGATCAAGCACACAGTTTGAAAAAATGTTGGGATTACTTATTGTGGACATAAAAATAGTAAGTTATGTAGACATTTATGACAAAACAATCACAAAACATAACTACAGTATATTAAAAAGAAGATGAATATGCACATAATCAGTAAATTTTATATGTAAAAAAAGTTATTGTAAACGCACTGTAATGTATGTGCGTGTGTATATGTAGAAATTTGTTTATTCAATGACGTTTTAGGTGCTATTGTATCATTAAGCTAATGCGTTATTATCATATTATAAAAAATATGTTATATCACATTATATTATAAAAAAACTGATAATAATATTATATATCACGAAATAATATTTACTTACAATTAGGATTGTTCAGATCATGTTTAAGAATTTGAAGAATGTTTTCTTTCAATTTAAATTATTTGAATACGTATTTTTTTAATGACATGTTAATAACCCTAAAACGATTGAATAAACAAAGTTCCGTTTATAGATGAGCATATATATATATATATATATATATATACATATTTTCCCCTCTCCCCATACACAAGAACATTCAATTTTATCATAAAACACTAATCGTATAAGCTGCCATATCTGTCTTCTTATATACACGGTCACGCTTCGTGGTCGTCTTTACACGTGCTCATCGCAGCGTGGTTTACAGACACATGCTCGAAGTGTACTCTCAGGATGAACCGCATACACATATTAGACTTGAGAAATTAGATTTAAGCACGCGCAAGATCGATTTGTAGTTTGCTGATGCACTTCAATATTTCGGAACGTTCAGAGCGTTGAGTAAAAATAAACAGCGTTTCGTTCTAAAAAGAAAACACAAAATAGAATTTCTTTGTTCTGTGTTTATCACGTTTATTCTGTAAATATTAAAATATTGTTTGTCTGTATGTGTATCTACACTGATAAAATATTTTGATTAAACAAATAAAAGTACTAAAAATGACATGTTGGTCTCTGTACAAACAAAATTTCTAATTATAATAACCAAAATGCCGTTTTTGTTGAAAATCCTTTTGTTGATTTAATTAGAACACTTTTCTAAATATAATTTATATAAATAGATATATATGTATTTTTTCGTTATTTTATTTCTGATTATGTATTCGTTTCATAAAAATGAAAATGCGCAAAAACTAGACCTTTTTTGTTTTACGTCTGAATATTAAAATATTTCCTCCATGTCTGTTCTACGTGTTTTTATTATATATTTAAATGTATATATTACGTATGTATGTCTCCATTATCCTTTTTATTATATGTCGGATATAAAAATTTATGGGTCATTAAAGAAGACATACTAGGATAGCATGCATTAAAAAATTATGTAGGGTATGTGATCCTACTTCTATGAAATGTGTCGCAAATCGTGAGTAATTAGAAATTATTAATCCTGTCAGTCATTAATGTGCTCAAATTGAATAAAATTAATAAAAATATGAAAACGGGGAAAGGCCGGGTTTTGACCTGCTTCTAAAAAAGTAGATGATCTATTATTATAAGATTGCTGCTATAATATGCATCTTGTTATTAACTATTCGCGGTTCTAATAAAAACTTAACATCATAATTGCTTTTCTGATCTTTTCATTTCTCATTAACGTCAATTTGCGAGCATTGCACCGAAAAATCAGTTGTCTAGAATAAATTTTTTATGCCCTACTTTACAGCTTTAAGATAAAGAAATATACTCTTCGCTAGGAGTTGACGTCCGAGAAGAGAAAGTATCTCCCCTTCGTAATTAAAATCGAGGGGTGAACGTCCCTCTTATATATACTCGCATTTTTTCACATATCCCTGTGGGGTGATTTCGCGACGTTATCGTCGCTCCTGCGCAACATTTGCGGTGCACGTGACCCTTCATCCCTTACGCGATTTTCCCCCTTGATATGGCATTGCTAGACTTCTCTTTCCCATATCTTGTCAACCGAATCCTCATTAGCTCGCTGTTGCGAATTTGCCACAATATAAGATAGATGGCTTAGAAGTTCATCAACTTTAGCCTTTCCATGTTCTCATAATGCGTAGCAATATTTATTTTGTATTTGTGAGTAGGTTGGCGCAATATCAATAATGTAAAAAAGTTCATCTTTATATCAACTTAATAATAATAATAATAATAGTATTTAGATGAAGAGTAAAGATATATTGTAAAAGTATGTCAATAGTTCATTATTCATTTTAAGAATTTAATTATCTAGAGCTCCTTTTTAGTTTCTCTAAAGAGAATTACTTAAATTGTTTATCTTAAAATTAGCAAAAATCAATTAATATAATAAATATAATTATTTCAATAATTATATTAATTAATATAAACTAAATTACACATAATTAATTTAATATAAATTAAAGTATGATATGAATTGACGTCACATGTTATATTAACTAAGCTATACAGAATTACAAAGAGAGATATTAAATTAATAGTATATTATTATAATATATATATAACATATAATTTATTCTAAAGAAAATTATAGTAAGAAAATATGTCTGCTTAATATATTTTATTGCTGGAAATAGAATTTGTATTGCATCCCAAAGAAATCATGTCATGGCATAATATATCTTCTATGCTTCTATCTGATATAATGTTTTTATAAAAGAAAAAGCTGAGATATTTAAACATCGGTCAGTGCTCTTAAGTAAGATTAAAATAAATGAGCTTATTTTAAGAGTGAACTCGAACTACGTAGTCAAAAGAGTGACAGTCGAAGAATTTAAGGACTGAAAATCGGTCTGTTTCGATACTGTTGTTACAGGGCACGAATTGATAACAAAAACTGTGCATGTGTATTTACCTATACGAGCCTTCAAGGATTAAATACATGCACTTGGACGTACGAATAGCTTATTCTTTTCTGTATCTGCAAGTATATCTCCCCTGTACACTCGCGTTGCATTGTATTCACGGAAATGTCCGGTGTATTGATTTTTACACATACGAATTCACACATATACTTATAGTATAATAGTATTCCAAGAAAACAAATGAGTAAATTCCTTCTCTGTCAGAAATTGCTTGTAAATTGTGTTTTTATACAATTAATTTTTTAATTCTACTAGTAAAAGATAAAACATAAATAAAATAAAAAGTTTGTTTTATTATAAATTTCCTATAATAAAAATGATTTTGTAATAAAAAAATTTCATTTATATTATTTCGTGTAAAAATCGAATAAATTAAAAAATACTTAATTCAAATATATTTTTCATCGATGGTTTGATAGAATCGTGACACTCTTTCTGTTTTTTGCACGCATGAGCTTTAACAATAGATATTTAATTAAATGCAGGAAAATTATTTTAATAATTAAAAATACGTTAAAATATTAAAATTTTGTAAATTATGGTCACTACACATTAGGTGTAGAAAATGAATAATTAATTGTTTCATTATTTCTTAATTGTTCACGCGACATTTGACTGACAATTCACAAAAAAAGTATTCTGAGAATACTAAAAATGTCAAAATTGTGACAGTGAAAATAGAACATTTTTATCATTTTAGTACTTACAATTAGTTGATAAAATAAATAAAAACCAATGTGTTTAACTTGATTGATAATACAATAATTAATAAAATACGTATATTTTTACAATTATTCACAAACATTCTGCTAATAATTTTGTTATATAAAAGTAATTAATTTGTTCAACTCGATAATATCAACAAAATATATAAATATATTTTTATGTAATTATTTACAGATATTCCGTTAATTATCTTATTATATAAAAATATTATTTCATCGTCCAGAAGAAAACTTGGAGAATCCTAAGTCAACACAAAGAGATATGTTCTCGATAAGAACTTGAGCATGCAATCAGACGGGTAGCAAGAAAAAGACAGCCTAGATCGTTAGCGAGCTATTTTCTGGGCGTCGAGATAACGTGGACTCTTTCATTGGATGCAAGACCGAGTGTTATCTCGTTCGTTCTGCCAGTGATTCTACGTGCGAATTTATCGACATGAGAAATCGATGTTGATGAGCGCAGGGACGTTGCTAGGGAGCGTGTCTACGCAAAGGCACTTTATTATGGACCGTCTTCGACGCCTCCCTACAAAGTAGGTTGAAGCACGCGAATGTCGTAATATGTCGCAAATTGTCGTAAATGACAAAATACGCCGCCAAATGAATTCTCGGAAATAACCACAGGGCGAATTTGTGACGTAAAATAATGTTTACATTTCTTTCGTTCTAAAGTGGATTATAAACCGTATAGATTTTACAGAAAGAGGAAGAAAAGACGCATATTTTTCTTTTTATTCTATAATATTGTACTAACTACACATATTCAAAAAAATACATTAGATTAATTCTTAAACATCTTAAGGATATAGTAGAAGTATAGTCTCTGCAAAAAGTGATTATAATTGAAAATTCATACTTTTCATATAAATATTACAGCCGCAAACTTTTTGTATTACTTTCAAATATAATACAGGAAAATCTGTATTTTTTTCATAAACTTTCCATTTCGTTAAAAAATGTACTTGTGACATTTCTTTATAAGATAAGATAAGGATAAGATAAGGATAAATATATTAGTTGTTATATGTGGACATTTGTTTCGTCAACAACTGTTATACATTTAAATGACTTTGGAAATTTTGTAACATATATTTTCTCATGTGTAGATGCAAGATTAAATTTGAAATACAAGCGCGAAATGCACAAAATCATTATAAAGCGCTGTGCTTGTCCGAACATCAGTGAGTTTAATTATAACAAGATATTCTTCAAAGATACCATAGCTCAAGAATAAACGTGTCGGTTGATGCCGACAATGCGCAATTGTTCGCAACAATTGGGACGTCACTCGCGATGAAAAAAGTCCACCCACGGAAACGGAGAATCGTCGTCGCAACGAACTGGAATTATTACCGGCGCACTTCGCGTACTGTTTTCCATGAAACTTCACAAGCACTGCGGTTTGCTGAAGGTTGCACGATACGCTAATCGATAATGACTTTCGTCATAAAACAAGTAAAAAAAATCGTTGCCAATTTGATCGATAGATAACTGACCATTTCGTGCACGGCGTTAGTGATACAGACGCGTTTTGAGCAATCCGCATTGTGGTAATGCATCAGTTATTTTTTCATGTATTTATTTTTGTTACTTCGCATGACCGAACTGGTCACTTTTACGTCAACTGCAGACGCCAACTTTTTTACGATATGATTAAAAAGGTTAAATCATTCTTTCCACTAAAGTGATTGCATTAAAGTATAACAGTAATTCGCTAGAAATGTTTGGCCTGTATTTTATTTATTAAAAAAACATCCAATAATATGCTATCAAAAGAGTTTTTTCATGCTTCTAAAAAGTTTTGTCTTTTACCATACATACACGTGTGTGTGTGTGTGTGTGTGTGTGTGTACTCCTTTTGTAGCAACAAATTTAATTAAAGCAACTTATAAAACAATTTTCAAAGTGTTTATCAAATTAAAAAAAATGTTCGATGTTTGCTACGCTTGTGAGGAAAATTCGGCTTCTGTGGTGAAAACTAACGTAGCGTACGGATGATACAATACATAAAGACAAAAGTACAAAATGGATAAACAACAACGTAGATTTTTGCATTGTATTATTAATAGTTACATAGTATTTTTAAGTCAGCGGGCATCTACGTCAGTTGACTATCGGACTGAAATATTTTTAGTTTGATCGATAGCTTCTACGAGCGGAGAAGGCGAGTCTTACAGGGGCTGTGCAATTTGCATAGGTCGCAATCGCGCACGATAGTCCCATTACCATAAATGTTGAATTCATAATCGAATCAAAAACCAGCGCCGACTGAAATCACGAGTAAATATTTTTGATTGATTATGATTTATTTCTCAGAGAAAAAGATATAACGGTTCAATTTTGTTGAAAGCAATAAAACTCACGATATCGAAATTATAGGTCGAAAATAGTAGGTCAAAAAAAGAAGAAAAAAACTTTGCTAAAAAGAAGCTTTGATATAATTCGTAGTTTAAATAATCTGGAAAAAGACATTCAAAAATTCTTCCGAGAAAGAAACAAATTTGGAAGACAATTAACTTTCAAATACAATTGTAGCAAGCAACTTTCTAAAAAAAATAATTACCTAAAAATCATTTTAGAAAAAGTAGATTACATTATAAAACCTTGTTTCTTAAGGAAAAAAAATATTTTATTTAGCAAAAAGGTATACAATTCAAAAATAAGTGTATTATAATTTAGCATTTCAATCGTATGACTCACTAGGAAAATATATAATCAAAATGCTGCTTTGCAATTCACTACCCTCTCTTATTGCGATGCAAATTTAAGTCGACTCCCGTTACAGTTCATCCAAATGGAAACTCTCGGCTCTGTCTCGTGAAAAGTTCGCCTAATTCCCTTTCTAACATATTGCATGCCCTAGATGACTCTTATTACGAGTATTCCCGTGGGACGCTGTCCACATCCCGGAGAATTCAGTACGAGTGGAGCCCTTTTCTCCGTGACGCGTGTGGACTGTCATCCCTTGTAATGATAGTCCCTTCAGGGAAACGAAACCTTTTAATGCATTGAAGACAATTATTTGTATTCTTTAATTGGATCATGGTTATATTTCGGAATACTTCAATAACAGTGGCCAAGTCAAATAAAATGGCAGTTTGTTTACAAAAACAACTATTCATATTTTGCCACAAATCAATACAGTATTTATATTAGCTGTTGAACTTTATTTTTTTTAAATATTCATATATATATTCGCGTTGTTCAACGACCATCGACTGCATCGATTTTGTAACTTGCATATATCGACGTTAATCATAGCAGTTCAATCAGCAAGAGTTAATTACCTTGTGCCGTTGGTGTCTTAATTATCCAATTACAACGATAGCGAAATAACCGCGGGAGTAATATATTAATTAACGTTGAACCAGTGCCCGCAATAATTATATTATCGGAGAGTATATTTTATGAAGCACGTTAACTATCTACCATATGAAAATGTTTATTACTAAGCAAGTATCAGAGATCTGTTCGGGAATATTGAATTACTATTCAAGTGCTTTTTAAAACATTCACTACTATGTCCATATTTCCTTTCCATTTCTTTCCATTAAAGATTATTCATAAACGAAATGTTTAACTCGTTAAATAAAAATGTCCAAGAATATCGTAAAAAAACAAACATATTTTTTCAATGCAATACGTATTTAAATGTAAATGTTTGTTCATTCATAATTTAAGCAATAATTTTAAGAAATGAGATTTCAGTCGACAGTGTTTTGCAAAAATGACAACCTCACCTGCCAGCCTTGAAGCAGGAGATTTCTGTCGACAGTCCTGAGCCACATGACAGCGTCACCGGCCTGGAAGTCCCTTAAACGGGTGCATTTCTTGTGCAGGAAGACGCCGAGGCACTTGAGCAATTCCGAGGTGGAGGCCTGGATAACAGTTTTCCTTGGTCCAGGGGGCAGGGGTTTCTGCACCAATTTCTCACACGTCGGATTGTGCGTGGTGTGATTGTTGTTTGACGCCGGTGGTTTTGTCTAATTAAAAAGATCAATACTTAATACATAATTCTCTTAACATAATAACATATTCTTCTAAATCTTATATTTTTAATAATATTTTATATTAAATATTATTTAAACACATACTTATTAACATTGTGACTTTTATAATAACTGTGTATTAATTTAACTAATGTAATGTGATAACTTTTTGCAAGCTTTATTTAGCATTTCTTATAAAAAAAAAAACAGCACTGAGATAAGTTTAATAAAGTAAACGAGATAGAGATTATGATAAAATATTTATAGATTTTACATTTTGCTGATATTAAATGAACAGTTTATAAATCGTAAAAATCAATGATCTAATATTAAGAGTAAAGTGAATGTTTAAAGCAATCATGGTTTTAGTAGAAAGATTGAAAATTTATAAAGAAACAACTCATGAGACGCGAAAGAGACATCAAAACGATCGATATGCTTTCGATCGTGTCTGGGGGGTCAAAGCACGTTGTATATTTCATTCCTTACACTGCAAACCCACCCTTCGTTAGTGGTCCCTAGACTTCTCTAGACACAACAAGCAATAAGATGTGTTATACTAATTATATCTATTTTTCTTGTGTGTGTTGTTAATCCATTTTTTATATATAATATTAATAAATCTTAAATTATTTAAAAATTATTGCATTATATTACATTATATAACAAATAGTGTATTGTTACGTAATTATATAAAACTCTTCAGTAAAAAAAAATGTATTTTTAGAATAAATATATATAACAGTTTTTAACTTGAATAAGTAATTTCTATTTTAAACGTGTGCAATTAAGTTTAATTTAAATCAAGAAATAAATTTTTAGAAATAAACTTATTTTCTGTGTAAAATAATATTAGTATTTTTAATGCCATCGATGTAAGCAAAAAAACTACACGTATTTCTAAATAAACTTTTATTGTAGCTTTGATGTTGAATTTTATCGAATTTGCATCATTTTAGTACGAAAATGATGCAATCATTTGTTACTAAAATGCACAAATTTGTTAAAGCATGCTTGTTCTTTTTATTTATTTTATATGATTTTTAGTATATAAACTTTATTTATTAAATGTATTAATTACTAATTTTCGAAACAGAATCACAAGAAGTGTCTACCGAAGAGAAAGAATAAAAGTTTTCCGCTCTATGAGCACTCACCTGCGGCGTCTGTATATTTTTATTCTTATCAACGATAGGTATATTATCGAGCGGTTGCCTGAAGGCGAGGTTCTTGTTCTTGTTGTCGAGCTTCTTCTTGTTATTGTTGGTCGTACTGAACCGCTTCCACGACAAAGCATTTATGAACAGTGAATGCTTCTTCAAGTTTTTCTCTAGGGCGTTCTTCTCCGAGATAATCCTCGCGTTGTCGTTGTTATTCAGATTAATGTTATTGTTCTGTAACGAGTTGTTGTTAGTCGGTGGATGATTCGTGGGTGGCGCCGGCGCCACCGTGGCAACGCTGCTCTTGTTTTCGCGATTCTTCGCATTGTTTAGCTGCTCGTAATTAAAGTTGTTTAATGTGAAGTCAGCTGGATGTTGATGCCCCGTTGGTGGATAAACAGATCCCCGACGATCTCGTGGACTGAACGACAATACGGTCCCCATGGTGCTGGCGCTACGCTCCAGATGTTGTGGTTGCGGTTGCGGCTGAGGTTGTTGCTGTTGCGGTTGAGATTGTTGCGGCTGCTGCTGACTTGGTTGTGCTTGCTCCCTGCCACTCTGTGTCGGCTGGGTTGGATTCTGACTTGGTTGACGACTCACGTGTGGATGGGGAGCTTCTCGTCCTGGACTCGTCGGATGGCCAGGATTTTGTGCCGGCTGGTCAGCGGGATTCTGGTCTTGGTCAGCGGGGCTCGGATGGCCCGGGTTACCGGGATTACCCGGATTGTGGCCGGGATTACCCGGGTTGTGGCCGGGATTACCCGGGTTATGGCCGGGATTACCCGGGTTGTGGCCCGGATTGCCCGGGTTGTGACCGGGATTGCCCGGGTTGTGACCGGGATTGCCCGGGTTGTGACCGGGATTGCCCGGGTTGTGACCGGGATTACCCGGGTTGTGACCGGGATTTCCCGGGTTGTGACCGGAGTCACCCGGATTGTGGCCGGGATTGTCTGGATTATGAGTTTGGTGGCCGGGGTTGTGACCAGGATTGTGGCCGGGATTACCCGGATTGTGGGGCGAATGATCCGGGTTGTGATGCCCGGGATTTTGGGACTGGTGTCCCGGATTCTCGTGATGTTGAGACGTAACGGGCGGCGGTCTCGGCGGACTCGGAGTAACACGCTGCGGCGGGGGTGCTCGAGGAACCGAGGTCTCCCTCGAGGGTCCCGTCAGCGGGGTCGCATCCCCTGGCTCAATGGCCTCCTCCACGACGGGACCCACCACCTCACTCAACCGACCTCCCAGCCTGCTGATTTCTACCTTCGACTTGAAGGACACTACTTTTTCTTCCTTCCGCGACGTTGGGCTCCGATTTATTTCCTGTTTCTCTGCCAAATTGTTCCTTTTCCTATCACACTATGCGAAATTTTGCGTAGTCTCTCCGCGATGGGAGAACGTTACAGATAATATGACGGTCGTTTACGATGATCGATAAGAGAAGGAGAGAGAACGCGAGACGTATTCAAGAAATATATATGCGAATAATCTGTCCCTATCGCTTAATATAGGTCTGCAGCCTCTGTAGCTTCCGTATCGTTGAAGATGTCACGCGGCAAGATGTCGTCGATGCGCGCAAAAGATGTCGGCCGTCGCGCAAAATGGCGAACGATCGATGCTTTACCGCCCTCCGCCTCTCGGAGGGAGGATGAGCCAGGTGAACAAAAACACTGGATCGACACACCGAAACACCCTATTTGATACTTTGACTCTTGTCCTTTGCGTGTCGTCAGCTCGCTTTTACAGACAGCCGTATGCCGACGTGTTCTCAAGCTGCACTCCTGAAGCACTATTGATGCACATTCAAAGCACTTCCTCGAACGCGATTCACGATCCGAAAGTATCGTTCGTCCTTAAAATTCGGTATTTTGCTTATCGGATCTTTGACTAGCGATATCACAAACGATCGACGATCCTCCTTCTCCTCGACGCCAACCTCCTTGATTTATTTCATATACTTCTTCGAATTTGAATTCAGCGTTTTGCTACGGCTTCGAACGATACCTCGAAGCTGCACTCGTAGAATCTCCCTCGAGTGGCCTCACAATGGCTTTCGCGGCGGACTTTGCGAACGATGCAAATAACAACACAACACGCACGTTTCTTCAGGAACGTTGCGAGAACGACTGATTACTCCGTCGGCAGGCGAACTATCTCTCGCGCGGCGAGTTTCGCTGGTAGTCTGCTACGCTCGTCCTCGGCGACGTCGACGTCGCCGCCGTCGTCCTCGTCGTCGTCGGTCGGCCGTGCATCCACCACCTACGTCTACGGCCTACGGCCAACCAAGACGTAGCACGCCCCGTTACTGTTATCGGTGCGCGCGCAATGGTTCGATAAACGCGGAACGTCGATGGTCGGAGGTGGAAACGGACGGAGAATGCCTGCAAAAGAGAGAGAGAGAGAGAAACTGTGGGAGCCAGGAGCATGGAAGGGTGCGCTAAGAGTGATTGAGAGAGAGCGAAGATGAGACGGAAAAGAGCGTCGGAGACGGAGCGAAAGGGACGGAAGGACGCGAGACGGATGGAGAATGAGAGGGTGGTAAACGTGATCGAGAAGGACGAGAAGGAAGGGTAGTTCGCGTGTACCATGGGCACGATTGTGTGTATACGCCCGAACTTTTCTCCGACATAACTCACCTTGGAGAACCCCAGGGGAGAACAGGTCGCGACTGCTGTCTTGAGTAGACCGCGGAAAAGCTGGTGCTGCGCCACTATCGTTAGACACTTTTCACGAGGGTTTCATGACCGACGTGAACGTAGGTCGAGATTTTCTGCGAAGAAAAAAAAAAGAGAGACAGAGAAAGCACGCAAGAAAATGAATGAAAACGGAACGTGCGCGGTGCACGGTGTAAATAAGCACGGTTCGGACCACGAGTAAATATTAGAACTCGCTGAAGCTCGTGTGCATGGAACAAGATAAATATCCGTTCTGTAAAGCCACAAAGGAATAAATATTAAGGCCGATATTTCATTTGTGCGTTTTTGTCGTAGGACAAACGTGTGCAAGACAGAGAGGTCCTCGGATCTTTCTATATCCTATAGCCAATCACACGCAGGAAAAGCTTGTCGTACAACAAAAACGTACAATGAAATATCGGCTTAATAAAGCATTTGGAAGGAGGATCGTTAAGACGATGCCTCGTACTAAGAAAATTCTGATTGAATTCCAGTCTTGATAAGATTTTCCCAGGATTGGGAAATAATTGTACTTGTAACAAGTTAGAATGACCTTTTTTCAGTAATTTTAATTTAACTTTGTTACTTCCTTTCCATTTGTAACTGTAATTTAATTTAGTTACATTTTTTCAGTAACTAGTAAATAATTTAATAGTTACTTTATATATTTTAAACTTATTTGTTAATTATATCACACACACACACACACACACACACACACATGTGTAATTGTGTGTGTGTGTGCGCGCGCGCGCGCGCGCGCGCGCGTGTGTGTGTGTTGTAATTATCTTACCTCTGCATTGTTACTTGTTTGGTTACTGATATTATACATAAAGGATTCTTGAAGCAAAGGATAATTTATAGCAAATGTCATAAATCAATTTTTGAGCTAAAATTTTAAATAATGGTTAATAAGATGCCAGATATTTTTGGCCAAGGCTGTAAGTACATCATACCTACGCAGTTTTGGAATACTACCAACTTAACAATTAAAAATACAAGCAGTGTCACAGTAACATTAATAGTAATTTACAGCGCTATGTTAAGTTGATCTCTCAACAAAATATTTAATGGTTTTCAAATCAGGACAAAAATATAACTTTGAAATAAGTATTATTGAAAGTCAGGGAAAATTATGAAATTTTGGTTAGAAATTGGGGAAGTTATGGGATTTTGGGATGAAGAATTTGTGACAACCTTGTATAGATGTCTATATAACAAAATCTTAACAAAATTATATAACTCTCTGTTTATATATTTATATATTTAAAAAAATTGAAACAATAAATGTTATTCTCTATCTTTGTTTAGTTAGAAGGGATATTTTGTAGATTATCTTGCTAAATAATCAATAATTGTTACTATTTGTATTTCGATTGAGAAAAATTAAGTAAAGAATAACCCAGATAGCATCATGTTAAAAACTGAAATATAAAACGTCTTGAAATCATCATTACAACATCTTTAGAACATCTTACTTTCAAGACGGTTTATGTTCCGATTTTGGACATGCATGCTGTTTACGAAGTGATTTATTTATCTTTAGATATTTAAATTAATTTAAATTATTTTTTCTTTTATAGTAAAAATATAATACAAGGAAGTAGCTTGTAAGAAATATAATTTTTAAATAGAAATGTTTAAATATAAAATTGACCAACATTGAAATATATCTTGTACAAACCGTGAAAGAGGCGCAAGATAAAAGCTGCATTATCAACTGCATGGAACTCGATAAAATGCAGTAAATTTCCTGTAATGAGCAATGTCGATAATAATATACAGACAATACTTGTTAATTTTATTTTTCAAGCACATAATATTATTAATTAAATTTCTTTGACCTCGTGCCTCGTGTATATATTTGAATTGAAATTAAGATAATTGAAAAATTAAAAATAAAATTTAATATAAAAATGCTTCAAGGTCACATCAGCGGTTTTGTGTAAAAATATGTAAATTCCAATATAAAATCTGTCCTCGATAAACTATTTATAACGTATTGGAATTCATAATGTACGCGAGAAACTTTGTCCATTACCGATGTATTGTTTAAATGTTCAAGTTTTACTCCAAATGCATTTCTCAAATGCATTTTATAATAGAAAATAATCCTTCGGGTCGAACAATTTTTCTTTGTATACACATAATATATTTTAGAGTTAGAGATATTCACTCACAACTTGCGGATCATCCATTTTATGCTGTATTGCAACAGATCGCTGTAAATTTTATCGCGTCTGACAGTTAAGATAAGTGAAGACCAAATAATGCATCCTCACACAGTTAGGGCAATGCAGGTCGCGCCCCCCGGGGGGGGGGGGAGGTGGAAATTTCACGTAACCTGCTTTTTCTTGGGAGCTGGAACAAGGTCAGCGTAAGCGCAGCTTCGAAGGGCGATGAAATGGGTGGCAACGCGGGCGGGCAGGTGGAAACGCGCACGTGTGCATAGGCTTGAGGACACCACTCGTGAACACACAACTCGGACATATACGCGACATATACGGCGGCTTTGCCGCGCAGCGAGGTAGGGCGTAATAATATCGCATTGTGTGCCGCGCTCGTGAATATCTGACATCGAGACTGTTGAGGAAGGTCGCATCCTCCGTCGTTTCCCGTTTGCCGCGTGGATAAGCATAAATCGGAAATTAATTCTTTTCATTCCACAATCACGAGAGTTAGCATTGAAACGAGTTTTTTTTTAAATCCTCCAAATCTCCAATTTATATCGACAATTTTCCATGTATATTTTCAAGATATATTTTATTTTGTTAAATAATATTTTGTAAACTTAATTTCTTACAAAATCTGCGAAATCAATGAGAGAAAAAATATATACATAATTCATAAGTATTTTTAGCTTATTAATATCATAGAACTGTCAAAGCAACTTGATTAGAATAATCGAGGCAGTCAAAATGGTTTGTAATTTTTTGAAATTGTTTAAATTTATAATAATGCATTTTCTAAGATTTTCCATGATTATTGTAATATTTGTACGAATAAATTTGTACGAGAGCTTTTGATCTTTCGTAGATCGGAAAATATTTATTTGATTCGTCTGTTTCGAGGTCGAGGAAACGTTGAGTTCATGTGTACGGTTTTTTTTTTCACTTGAATTTATTTCTCGCACAAAAACAACACCGATCATCAGTCTTGCTGCAGGTCGATACATCCTCGCTCGATACTCTCCTCTCTCGAACTGACTGAGCACGTACGCGAAATTCGATTACTCGCAATGCTCGCGGATCTAAATCGATGATCGACGATGAAAAACACAAGTCGATAAAAAGAAGACAATCGTTATTGTTTTTTCTTCGCGCGTTTTCGATTTTGAAAGTACACATTCAAGATTGTTTGAAATTCGAAGTAAAAAACAATGGATCGAATGCTCTAAAAGCTTGGCAAATAATTTACTGAAACCCTGATCAATCAATTTTTCCCCTTTATTTCTTTTTTCAAAGATGTGTACATAATAGTATACTTAAATAGTAAAAATTAATCATTGGTAATTCTAATGTTAATAACATATATCTTCGAAATGCGATTTAATAAAATTTCTCAAGTATGATAGTCAAAATGTTATGCAGAAATTAGATTGACGCTTTAATTCTTACAGGAACGCTTTCTCAATTTAGTGGCGATCAATAGCGCGGATTCATTAAAGGTCCATTCCTCTATCTCTGACCGCTGAAGAAGATGGCGTAGCAGGATGGAGAACTTATTAAAAGATGAATTTTTGGACTTATGAGAGGGATTGCAAGCTGCGAG
The DNA here is from genome assembly GCF_001594075.2 of Trachymyrmex cornetzi. Lineage (NCBI taxonomy): Eukaryota > Metazoa > Arthropoda > Insecta > Hymenoptera > Formicidae > Trachymyrmex > Trachymyrmex cornetzi. Next base: position 4,852 of record NW_017296760.1, on the reverse strand, counting down.
ATCATATCGATTTGTTGTTAGATTTAGAAGTATTTGAGACATAAAAATTATTTCCTTTCGTCCCTTTTGAGAAATAGGATTATTATTAGTAAATATTTAAACTTCATCGAGTGTCATGCTTTCTACGATGTTTTTGTATCTAGTTTTGTATTTAGTAGTATTTAGTAGTATATAAAAATACGTTTAATATTTGACCGATAATTAAATTTTTTCATATCTGCGCAGCCTTGAATAATAAAAAGATTATCTAAAGATTCACGCCGTACACTCGCGTACTTTATCGAATTTGCACATCTTTGGAAACGTAATTCAGTTTGCATGTATTTAATTAATTTGCACCGTGCAAACATAGCTCGGGTACTCGAGTATTACGATATCTGTCATAGATATTGAAATACGCGAAATGTTTCGTATATTAAATTCCAAGAATCAGGAATCAGCATTGTACAGGTTAAGAATTTGCGGCCTGCATATAAAGCTGCATTAACCTGAAACATAGGAAAGGCATGAACAGAAAGGGATAAAAAATTACGAGGAGTCTCCTTCTTCCAGAAAATAGATTTCTTTGGGAAGAAGAAATCGCCGAGATCTCTCGGCTTTAAGGGATTTCCCAAGTCACATGACCCGAAATGGATCCTCGGCGATATTCCATTCGTGAACTGTGGAACGACGATTTCAGGTTGTATGCATTCCATTAATGTCAAAGGATTTTGGATATAATATGCGATGTTGGTCCTAACGTATACGAAACAATGATTTCAATTAAATAATTTAGATTTCAGTCATCTATTTTTTTTTGCGTTCCACTTGACGTCTCAACGAAAGAAGAATTTATGTTCAGGCTAAATTAATTTCAAATGGAATAAAAAATAAAAATCATACATTATATATACACAATATACTTAAATGAATAATTTTTCATATAGTTTTTATACAATTAAATTATAAAAATTAATTAATTAATTAAAAATTAAATCGTGTTTCTTTTCAGAGTTGTTGAAAAACACTTTTTCGATAAATGTTTCAGTTGTATATTACGCAGTAGTAAAATCTGTATATAATCGAACACGTTACAATCGATTGAACAAGCAAAATGTATATATATTAGTTTGTACTTTCTGGAAAAATATATGCATTTCCAACCAGCATCAATGTTAAATACATATGTAACACGTTAAATTACATTAAATATGAAAAATTCATATTAATACGGTAAAATAAAAAAAAATTTCATTTATAAAACGTGTATCGAATCGCTTCAGTGCGTTGCAGCATCATCTGGAAGACTCATTGAAAAGAATTTATAAATCTATTGATAATATCATAAAGAATATATTTAAATATTTAATGTGTTAGCAACACAACATTTGTTTTTCAGTTCCGTAAAACGGATTTCATAAAAATCTTTTAGAACATGATTTGGTTCGATAAACAAAAGTAAAGCACTCAATAGAGTCTCAAATGACCTACTTGTATTTACCTTACTGCTCGCAATTTTTTTATAATTAATCGACCATGCGGCGGCGATCTCGTTACCCCTCCTTCGTCGAGGTGTCCAGACGCAACCGTGAAAAAGGCACGTAACGCGTAAAATCGGCGGCGGGCGTCGCTCCGGAGCGGATAATGGAGCGTGACGAACCTCTGATTGCCGTTCTGAAGAGAGAACGCTCTCTCGCCATTGGATGCTGATAAAAAGGTAGCAGGTGTCAACCGGCGGCGGCGGCGGCCGTTGCAAAAGCAATCTAAAAATATAACGTTCACTCGCGTCGCGTTGGCGTAAAATAGCGGCTCGTTCACGCGGCTTGTCCATCGATGTGACCCCGATATGTAGTCGCGATGTTCGCCGACTCTGAAAAAAAGAGCACATCGCCTTTTGTTGTCTACGATAAAGTGCCAATAAGCGACGCGAGACATTCGACGAGAGTAGATACTACTCTGAAAAACTGAACGTGTGTGATGAATACGCAATGTAAGAATGTTTTAATACCGTCTAAATGTGAAGTAAAATAAATGTAGAGAGAGAGAGAGAGAGAATATATAAAATATTGTATATATATTTCTTTTAATTTTATTGCATATTTTTATTAAAACTACATAGATTATAAATCTTATATAATATATAAATTATAATTATAATTAAAATTCTAAAATATATTAATAAATGTAAATTGAATTTTGAATAATTTTGTTTCTGTAAAATAAATCTCTGTCTTTTATTCTTCAAAATTGCGATCGTAGTATTTTAATCTTTTTAATTAAAATTCTAAAATATATTAATAAATTTAAATTGAATTTTGAATAATTTTGTTTCTGTAAAATAAATCTCTGTCTTTTATTCTTCAAAATTGCGATCGTAGTATTTTAATCTTTCAAGAATATTGTAAATTATATGTATACAACCCGTACATTATTTTTTATTTTCTAAGCTTGAAAAAAGGTTCTTATAAGATAGTAACAAGATGGAGATCTTTGCAGGTATGAATAATGAACAAAGTATTATGTTTGCGTAGTGTCACGATAGTGAGAAGTATAAGTGGGTGGTGAGACACTCAGAGCGTGAAGTGTTTCCTTTTGGATTATCAGCCCTAGAGAGTCAACTGAGCTGTGAAAGATAATGGAAGTTCTGCCTGTTTTAGATATTCGTTTGCAAAGCATTTTTGTCTTCGATACTAAATTCGCACGACACGTGCAATTTTCTCAGCAATACTTGCAAAAATATCCTTACAAAGAAGTTCTTCCTCATTAAAATAGAAAAGAGAAATATTATAAAGAAACGAAAACATATAAAATAATCTTTTCCTTGATCATCTTTCTAGAAAGAAGAAATATCATTTTACTGTTAACTTATTATAATTAAATGTTGTACATAAATTCTTCATAATAATATAATACATAGAGTAAACAGCAATCAATTATTACTTTAATTTAGTATTTACTATAGATAAAAAACACATTATAAAAAGATGCTTTCATGGACGCTTAAAGTTGACGAAGCTGCGACGTTACATATGACAAGTGATGACGTGGATAGGAGCTACAGACAGCATACGAAGGACATCATCCCCTTTAGAAGGGTTGCAGACAGACAAACCCTCCAAGCTCCCTTTTCCCCACTCGTCGTTCCATCGCCATAGCAACCCCTTGCATTCAGCAGCTAGGTTAACCAACCGATCTACCCCTCGATCGTGCTGTCTCGCTTCTCGTCGTTGAAATATCTTTGCGCGGAACATAGCTTCCACTCTTTTCCACGCATTTTAATTCAGACTGTAGCTCGAGTTTTAAGAATTCAATAGTAAATTGGTGCGAAAGTTCCATCAAACGTTCTACAATAAGATCGAAATATTTTTTCTTTGGCGTTTCTAGAAAATCTTCTATAATCGCATGACAAACTGTTATTTATCGGTATTTAAGTTTCTCAAAATTTTCTAGTAGAAATTGCAGAAAATTGTTAATGTTCAGTGAAAGTATCTCGAGAGATTTCAGTAATTTTATGGACGCATCACTCGAGTCAAACGAATTTATAAGTAAATATAGCAGCTTTAAGGTCTTAGAAAATAATTTTATACGGTAATGTGTTAATCGATATCTTTCAAAAGTATATATTGCGTATAATAAAAGATTAATTTTTACTGGTGTAATTAAACATTTCGTTATATCCCCTACTGAAGGTAGTAAAAAAAAGGCTTGTTTCCTGAAAGGTTTCACTATCCGTTCTTGTGTAGATGGCACAAGCCATTAAAATCAGCACACAATTGAGTTATTTCTTCGACTAGAAAGAAAGCACAATTTCTAGAAGAAAAAACTTCCCTATACAATGGAATAAAGTATAGTATTAACTCATTGTAGTTGTCGCGGTACGTAAACTCATCAGACAGTTCAACGGGCCGAATGATCACCTCGGTCGTTCCCGAAATTATTCATATTTTTTTCGTTGTCTCGACTGTGTCGAATTCGATGCATCACGAAGGAGAGAATTCCCTCGCGACTGACGGTTTGGCCGTTTAGATTCACGACATCTCGTCCATTTATTGTCGGTAATACGTCATAGCCGAGTCGTTTGGTCTTTTACTAGGAGAGAAATTTGAATAAAAACCCGATTGAAAATCCGACGAGTCATATAAGTCTTTGTCTTGTGTTGGTGAAAAGAAGCGCCGTTTTCCCTTAGAGAATGAAAATATTTCCGATACTCAGCACGTTCGCGGTTTTAATCGCCGGTCAGGATACGAAAACTGTGGTGTTCCCACCTACTTCCGGAAATGGCTCGTCTTTGGGGATGGAAAGTAAAATCGAGCCGGTGCTTCAATCGGATATGACGCGAGCAATCCTTGCGACCCTCGCACCGCCACCGTCGTCGCCGCAGCCACAGCCGCAGCCGATGCTGCCCTCGGATTACTTTTTCCCCGGTAAAGATTTTTCTATTTTAGTTACTCTAAGAGAAAGAGACGGCGTCGTTTGATCACTTATCCTTTGTGCGCGGCTATAATCAAGCTCAACACGTCGCGCTTCGATCGTCGCATTAACATCTCAAAGCCGAGAAATCATTTTTGAAATTGAAATACATCGCTTATACTACTTAAGAGGGAAAAAAAAATGTATTTAAAAAAAGCATACAATTTGTTTGTAACTTTTTAGAAAATAAGACTTAATTAAAAAAAGCAAATGTTATATGATACTTTTTGTTAGTAGTACGAAAAGTTATGTAATTAATCATTCGAATAATTAAATAATATATATCTAAGCATAAAACGGCACAAATATGTTTTGGTTAAAAACTGAACAATTACACACACACACACACATATATATATATATATATATACATAAAAATAAATAATAATTTATGAAATATGAC
>NW_017296759.1:13428-13634 GCF_001594075.2 Trachymyrmex cornetzi | reverse complement strand
AAAATTTTCTGTTCTAAGAACAAAAATTATACAAGAAAATATGAAAGTCGTGCGCCCCCAAGCTGGGGGGAAGGCGGAGTAGGTGTTACTTCGCGTGGAAAGTTGTAAAATATTCTTTAAAGCAGAAAATTTCTGTTTTATATGGTTGAAAAAGAATATTCTTCTTAAACTTTTTTTGTTAATAATTTTTTAACGAAGAACGACCG
>NW_017296759.1:12824-13319 GCF_001594075.2 Trachymyrmex cornetzi | reverse complement strand
GTTTTTTGTTGACATAATTTCAGATAAATGAGACGGTAGCGATTCTTCACAAATTGTCCAATTATAACCTCGATGAGGATTTACATGAACAGGTAAATAACTAGAACAAAATTTTAGTTTAGAATTTTAACTTCTTATGCTTAATTTTACTAGCGCTCAAAATCCGGATATCTACATAAACGTCATTGAATGATTGTGTACAAAATTGTGTTATTACATAACAATTGTGTTATTCTTTTATATATTTTAGAATACTTGTACACACATTGTAACGCCACAGGCAAGGATAAGCTAGAAAAGTTTCACAAATTATTTGTTATTTTATATAACAAAAGTGAGTTTTCGAAAGTTATTTCAGACTATCAATATTCTACTATCATAGTATATCGTACTGTCAATATTCTACTATCGTACGATCTGTATCCAACTATCACATTATAAATATTCTGAAAAATAAGCTCGATACATTTTGGCATATAGAATTGAAAATAATTT
>NW_017296759.1:12139-12750 GCF_001594075.2 Trachymyrmex cornetzi | reverse complement strand
TTAATAAATTCATAGTGTTTTATTATATTAATTTTTAGTTATTTATTTTTTAACCATTTCTATATATGTTGACCTTGCTTCTACTCAATACACGGTAAAAAATTTTTCATGCATGCATATGTATTAATATGTATAAACATACATAAACGTGCATAAATATTCATATAAACATGTATAATTGTATATGAAATATGTCCATATACGTGTTCATATATATTTCTTTCTTTAGTAAAATTACTTTTTAGTGTAATAGAAATAATAATAGTAAGTGAAAACATAAAAAATAATTAAAAAGATAATTTTCGTATCGTTTGTTTTTGGAAAAAGAACAAGTTTGGAAAAATATTTAAAAAATTGCTCATACATAATTATGCATAATTTTATATCAAGAGACACGGTAGTGTCTCGCGCCATGTGGGCGCGCAGCGCGAGACACGCGTGTCTTTACGCGAGTCAGCGAGTTGCGGGCATCCCAGCATTCGAAATTCTCGGTTCTTTTAATAAAGGCTAGACCGATCGAGTTCTGAATATAAGCTCCATCGACAGCTTGGGTCCGAATTATATACTAAACGTTTATTTTACCTCTACGTGGTACACACATTGTAAAATAA
>NW_017296759.1:11074-12038 GCF_001594075.2 Trachymyrmex cornetzi | reverse complement strand
CTCTTGAATAGAAAGATAAAGGTACGTATCATTTTGTCTCGTTAATTAAATGTTATATGTTGCAATAAAATATATGTTCTTTTCGCAATTTATAAAATATAATAGTATATGTTATATGTTGCAAGAAATTATATATTCTTTTGGCAATTGGCGTAATTTAAAGATTTGATTTCATTTTTTTTTTTAATACGTACTATATTGAGGGGTAATTTATAATAAAAAATCAACAATATTACAACTTGAACTATATTATTTATGTACTGACTTTTTTTTTTAGTTTATGTAATATGGTTATACGTAAGTAATTTTTTTCAACATTTCTACAAACTTGATTTTTTCTCAAACAAACGATACGAAAATTATCCCATTAATTATTTTTTGTTTTCGCTTGCTATTATTATTTCTACTACACTAAAAAATACACTTACTATTATTATTTCTACTACACTAAAAAATAGTTTTACAAAAGAAAGAAGGATGTATGAACATGTATGGACATATTTCATATATACATAATTGTACATGTTTTTATGAATATTTATGCACGTTTATGTATGTTTATACATATTTATACATATTCATTAATGAAAAACTTTGTACTGGGTGTATCGTTAAAACATTGTAGTTACATAACTTAATTCTGGAAAATGTATTAAATTGGACTCAAATTTAATTTATTATTTACTACGTTCATACATTAATGTGAACGCTTTACTTTGTAACTAAAAAATGGATTGATTTTGACACATATTAAAGCTAAAAGTAACAAAAATGTCATTAAACGTAAGAGATAGGGTTGCTCTTTAATATCTGCGACAAAGTAACATAATTGACGTTTTATAATAATGTCTTAAATTTACTCATCCATCTGATAAAATTTATGCAAGTGTCCGAACTATCAAGAATGGTAGTATATATTTAACGCTTATTAAATTATTTATTTCAATTAGATTTGGCAGTTTAT
>NW_017296759.1:0-4505 GCF_001594075.2 Trachymyrmex cornetzi | reverse complement strand
GCTGTAACTTTCTTATAAACTAATAAACCTGTGTATTCAATTACTCCGTCACCGTGATCTCGCTAACCTTTGCTAAAACCAACAAAGGTTATGGGCCCAGGCACCGCATCTACTACAAGGATAGGGACGTGAGTGAAGAGTATAAGAAAAGAGATCGCACAGAACGTCGCCGGTAGCCATTGTTCCCTTGGCCGTTTTCCGTGAAACGACACGTGGTTCGCGCATACAGTGTTCTTGATCTGTATCGAAAGTTTTGACAATTTCCACAAGTGAGTGTTCCTCGAAATTCGTGAAAAATAACGAAAATTGAAAAAGAACTTTCGAGGAAATTCTGTTCAAGGGCAAAGCGTCACGCCATAGTGTAGACAAACCTCTTTCGCTCTACACATCCGTAACCGGTAACTTGGTCACGTCGATAAGGAAGAACACGCGATTTTCCGTAGACTTATCGAGCGGCGATCGTGAAATAAACAATGACGGAAATGACGGAATACAAAACTTCGATTGAAAAATTGAACAGTCTCAATTACGCTTCTTGGTCATATCAGATGAAATTACTACTGATGGAAGCAGATTTATGGACGATAATCGAACCTGGAGAAGATGAACCTGGCCAAACAGCGACCGCAAATGAAAAGAAAACATACGTTTCACGTCAAGGAAAAGCACAAGCAAGGATCGCCCTTGCGATCTGCGATGAACAACAGATGCATATTCGTTCCCTCACGACGCCAAAGCAGATATGGGAAGAATTGCAAAAATTGTATGCACCGAAAGACAGTAAATTTCGCACCGTTCAGTTAAGACGAAAATTGTATTCTCACAAATTAAGTGATTATGAAACGGTGGAGAATTACTTAGGACAGATAAACAAAACTGTCACAGAATTATCAAGTATCGGTGACGTAATCGAAGACGGCGACTTAGGCATGGTGATTCTGTGTGGACTGTCAGATAACTGGGATACTGTCGTATCGGCACTGTGCAATTTACCAGAGAATGAATTCACCTGTGCAACTATCAAGCGACGCCTATTGGCAGAAGACTCCAGACGTCGGGAAAATATCAATTCAAGTAAGCAATCTGCAATGTTTACGAAAGTCGATAAAACAGTTACATCAAAAAATCAGAATCAGAAAAAGAAAAATGAAATGAAACAACATACGACAAAAGAAAAAAATCAAAAGAGCGAGATAACATGTTTTTACTGCAAAAAGACAGGTCACATTGCAAGAAACTGTCAAAAACGGTTAAACTCAGAAAAACAAAATGCTATAAGTATGAGTGCATTTTGTGGATCGACAACAAAGTGTAATGACACGTGGGTCATCGATTCTGGCGCAACGCATCACATGGCTCCGAAAGAAGAATATTTTTCGACGATTGACAAGAGTTCTCACATCGAAGGCATCACATTGGCAGACGGAAGAAAAGCATCCGCATTAGGGAAAGGTGTCGTCAGTGCGGTAATCAAATCAAATAATTCAGGATCTGTGGTTAAATTTAAAACAGAAAATACTCTGTTAGTGCCAGATATCAAATGCGGTATTTTATCGGTGAAACAGCTCATTGAAAATGATAGAGAAGTGGTATTTGACGAAAAAGGCTGTTTTATATATGACAAAACTGGAAATTTGCTAATGGAAGCAAAAGAGAAAGATCGCCTGTATGTAATGCATACCGAACCGATGAAGGAAAGCGAAGTTGTTTTAAACTCAATAATGCAAAAGGAGACAAAATCGGAATCACTCGATTTGTGGCATCGAAGAATGATGCATGTTAGTAAACATAAAATTTTGGAGATGGCAAATGCAAATTCTGTTATTGGCCTGAATTGTAAAAAGAGTTCCCCAACGCCCTGTGACAGTTGCCTAGCGGGAAAATCTACGCGTCAACCATTTCCGAAGAAACCCACAGACAGTGTAGAGAAAAGAACGACAGTTCTTGAACTTGTTCATAGCGACCTCATGGGTCCTATCGACGTTCCAAGCTGGGGAAATAAAAGGTACATGCTCTCCATCATCGATGACGCAAGCAGATATGTTTTTGTGCGATTCCTAGATAATAAAGGTACCGCACTAAACGAGTTTAAAAAATGGAAAACAGAAATAGAAAAGCAAACAGGAAAAAGCCTAAAAAGAATTCGTACAGACAATGGCCTTGAATTTTGTTCGAAGAATTGGACCGCGTTTTGTGAATCTACAGGGATTCGACACGAAAAAACGATGACCTACACACCCCAACAAAACGGCATTGCCGAACGCTTCAATCGAACTGTATTGGATTTGGTGAGGTCTCAAATACAGGAAAGTAATTTTCCAAAGAAATCGTGGGCTGAATTAATATTTACCGCAACGTACATTCGAAATCGCGTTACAAATACCCACGACAATCAGAAAACACCGTACGAACTATGGACGGGAAAGAAACCCAGTGTGCGACATTTACGAGCAATCGGATGTGAAGTTTTTGTACACATCCCAAAACAAAAACGTTTCTCGAAGCTATCTAAAAGAGCAGAAAGAGGAATTCTCATTGGATACGCGTTATACGGACGAGGTTACCGAATTTGGATGCCAGCCACGGAACAAGTAGTGGAATCACGTGACTGTGTTTTCAAAGAACTTTCTTCAGAAGAACCATTACCCCCAAAGGATGATGTGCATGAAAGCGTCGAAATACAACACTTCCGTGACTCGACTCCAAATGAATATGAAGATGACGTAAACGCGGATAGTGATCCTGAACCGTCACAAGAAAATGAGGACGCACAAATCCCCGAACGCACACATCGTGGAAGGCCGAAGAAGGACGCGACGAAACAGAAACCAGAAGCAGTTAGAGAACACAAGATGACACTTCGTTCTTCAAAGGGGTCTACTCAGAACGCGGATGCCAATATCCTGACGATTCAAAAAGAAGAGCCTGACGAACCCCTTACCTATAGCGGTGCAATGAATTCAAACGAATCCCCGCAGTGGTTAGAAGCGATGACTGAAGAAATGGAATCACTGACAGCACACCGCTCCTGGGACTTGGAAGAATTACCTCCCGGTGTCACCCCTGTGAAGTGCAAATGGATATATAAAAGAAAGACTATGGGTGATAGAAAAGGTTTCAAGGCGCGTCTGGTGGCTAAAGGATATAGTCAAAGGAAAGGAGTGGACTATGAAGATGTGTACGCCCCTGTGTCCAGTTTTGAGACAATGCGTCTACTGGTTGCAGCTAGTATTGAGAAAGATTGGTACATTGATCAATACGACGTAAAAAGCGCTTATCTCCATAGCAATTTGAAGGAAACCATATATATGGAGCAACCGGAAGGATTCGAACAAGGGAAAGGTAACTTAGTCTGTAAACTGAGGAAGTCACTGTACGGACTGAAACAAAGCGGAAGATGCTGGAACGACCATCTCAACGAATCTCTGAAAAGTATGGGATTTATTCGAAATGAGACCGATCCTTGTGTTTACCAGCTAAACACAAACGATAGCAGAGCAATCGTCATTGTCTATGTGGATGATATGCTCGTCATGACTGAGAACAAAGCAGCTAGAAATAAAGTCAAAGCATTGCTTAGCAGCGGCCTTGAAGTAAAATATATCGGGGAAGTGTCTCAAATGCTTGGCGTAAAATTTGAGCGAGAGAATTCAGGCTGCATCACACTTTCTCAAAAGGATTATATTGACAAGTTAATTACTCGATTTGGACTCGAGGATGCGAAAGGAGCGAAAACACCGATGGAACCAAAACCATGTTTCGACGAAGATAAGGAACCCGAGGATATCCCGTATCGCGAGCTGATAGGAGGGCTGCTCTATCTCTCACTGAGGACACGGCCCGATATTGCCTTTGCAGTAACAAAATTAGCCCAATATTCTTCTAACTATAATCGAAGTCATTGGAATTCGGCCAAAAGAATCCTTCGATATCTCAAAGATACAAGAGATTACAAATTAAGTTATAGGCCCACAGGTCAGAAACTCTCAGCATTCGCTGATGCGGATTGGGCTACCTCACATGAAGACCGTAAGAGCACAAGTGGCCATATCGTAATGTTAGCCGGATCACCCGTAACTTGGAAGAGTGCAAAACAAACAACTACCGCACTCAGCACGATGGAGGCTGAGTACGTATCAGTAGCAACATGTGCAAGAGAGATCACATGGATCAGAAATCTATTAAAATCCTTAAACCTCGAAGAGCTGATTGGAAAAGGTACTCAAATACTATGTGATAGCCAAGCAGCAATTGCACATGCAGAAAACTACATCAGTAACTCACGAACTAAACATATTGGAATAAAGCACCATTTTATTCGAGAAAAAGTAATGGACGGTACGATCGAATTGAAATACGTAAGAACGGACGAAAATCTCGCAGACATCCTTACCAAGCCGTTGAACAAGAACCTGCACGAATTTCATTGCAATCGGATGCTACGAAGAGGAACTTCATAAACAAGAGGAATCATTCGAAATGATCACCAAAGGAGATCCTTCCGA
>NW_017296758.1:0-387 GCF_001594075.2 Trachymyrmex cornetzi | reverse complement strand
TCACGGGAGAGTCACTGCCGGTTACCGAGTAGAGTAGAGCCGCGTAGAAACGCGCGGAATAGTCACGCTGTCGAGTTTCGTCGGGTCGCGTAACGACGATTATTATAATTGCGTTATCGTTTGGTGTCGCGTCGCGGAGACGCGCTTACTAGAATTGTGCTGTCGCCTCGGAACGCGGATCGTCGCGTTGCCGAGTGAACTTCCGGTTGCGGTGTTACCGAGTAGAGTCCGTTTCCGGAATTCACGCTGTCGAGTAGAGTCGTGTCGCATCAAGGAGTTTGCTATAATCGCGTCGCACCATTGCGTGGCGTCGGCCGCGGGCCGGCGTGGCACGTCCGGGAGTCTGGTGGTACAGCGTGTACGGGTTCTGGCCGGCTGTCGAGGGGT
>NW_017296757.1:0-5620 GCF_001594075.2 Trachymyrmex cornetzi | reverse complement strand
AGCTTCATGATGATGAAACTTTTAACGAAGATCTTGTATGTTTATTATTAAACATTAAATTATCATATTTTATTAATTTATTATTGACATGATTGATTTATTATTTAGAAACGTGATATGTGTAATATCATTGAAACTAGTGCTCCAGTATCACGGATTGTGAAAAATATTGTTAAAAAATATGCAAACCGGGCTGTGGTAACAGGGTTCACTGCAGTAAAGAAAACTCGCGGTAAAGAAATATTTGCGACTACAAGATTTTATAAATGTATACGAGGTAATATTATTCTGTTATACTAATGTTTTTATATTTATTCATTTTCTTAAATAAATTGTTTTATTAATAATGATTCATTAATTGCAGAAGCAATTGAAGAAGAATTTTCCTTAGTCAATAAGGCTAATCTAAAAGAAAAAGATTTTATCGACGCACTCAAAACAGTAATCAATAACGCAAAAGATTGGGAGGGACAACGACTTTTTCGCAAAAAGAACAACGAATTACAAGACAGTATTTAAAATTATTAAAGAAGAGATGTACCAGATATTCAGGAAATATCTTGTATCGGGTAGTATCTTTTTAATATCCAATAGAATAGTCAGATATCATTAGCATCCGGCTGAAATTTTATGTTGATAGTTTGCATCATTGCATAAATTTTGTTTGCTCAACCAATTATAAGATTCTATGTATTACAAACCTTAAATACTAAGGTAAAGAGTGACACTTTTTACTGATTTTACTGATAATTTCCCATTCAACAATGTAACTGTTATGTAATATAAGTGTTATATATTATATTTATATTGTTAAGTGTGAAATTATAATATCGATGTGATGTTACCATTACTGATGTTTACTGGATATATAATCATTTTTTTTTATTTCTTATGAGTCTGTAGGTTTGTACGCGCCGCATACTACAATATGCTCCTACCATAGGTCCTATTCACTCCGAGCATTTTGAAGTGAATAGGAGTTGTGATAGAAGTTGATAAGCATGTATACGACGCGAGCAAACTTTTTATACATTTAAGAAATGATCGGGCAGGCCTGTTGCATACAAAACACACGTAGAAAGATGCAAACTATTCGAATATTTTGTAACAACAGAATTTAGAGGACATGTAATCCTAGAATAGTTTTTATGACGAACCTTCCACATATTAAGATATTTAGAATTACATGGCTATGTAAAAATCGGACTTTTAATTTTTAAAAGAATTAACGTAATTTCGATTTCATTTGAATTCAACTGATTTGGAAGACTGTATATGATTACGTTTACACCGAGAGTTCGATCCGAGTCGGACTGTAAGAACCAACCAACTGCAGTCGAGCATTCTCTTGTCATTCGACTGTAACAGGGGAATGCTCGACTGCAGTTGGTTGGTTTTTACAATCCGACTCGGATCGAACTTTCGGTGTAAACATAGTCTATGTCATCGATCATTAAGATCTCATCATTATTAAGAAAAACCGTATTATCTGGACTCTTCGAAAATAACAATGCAATTTTATATATTAACTTTTTAACAATAACACTGTCATTTAGCTTATCATATTGCTTTTTCAAAATGTTAACTAGTAGTGGTAAAGTAGTTTTCTTTTCCTCGGCAAAATGTGACTCGTAAACGTCGACATAATTGCGCTGAAGGCCGGTTTCCGCTACGAAAGATCTCCTTCATCTTTCCAAGCATATTTTCGAATGGAAAGGCGGTGAACCCACTAAGACAGCATTTCATATTTTGTACATCGCTAGATGGATAAGGGAGGATTCACACCTTGGCGAAAAAGCAGAAAGCGGAAAAGCGATAGCGAATCGGAACTCGCGGTAGTAGTAGGCGGTACATTCCGCTTGTCTGCTGCTGCTTTCCGCGAGTTCCGATTGGCTATCGTTTTTCCGCTTTCTGCTTTTTCGCCAAGGTGTGAACCCTCCCTAAGACTATGCATATTCAATATTTTACTTTGTTTGCCATAATAGTACCTAACTAGGTGAACAAAATTTTGTAAGTACTTTTTAGTACTTTACCACTACTAGTTTACCACTACTTTACCACTACTAGTTAACATTTTAAAAAAGCAATATGATGAGCTCAATGACCGTGTTATTGCTAAAAAGTTAATATATAAAAATGCATTGTTATCTTCGAAGAGTCCAGATAATACAATTTTTCTTTGTTTTAACATAATGTTCTGCAAGCGACATGAAATAAAAGAAAATGATTATATAATTTCTTTGATAAAATGTTTTTTAAAACTATCAGACCACAATACAATAAGAAAAACCTAAACTCGGTGGCTTTCCATTTTGCAACTTCAAATATAGATCGGGTAGAACGTTGAAAATCTGCAGGTATTTGAGACTTTAGTTGCATTAATCGTTGAGAAAGACGCATTTTACTATTTTGATTCAATCTGGTTGACAAATTTCCCTTCAACCAACATTCCACTAGCATTTTTTTCATTATGCCCAAATAACAAAGATGCATAAAATCTAAAACAAATTGACGTACCATGTCAATTCTCGGATTTATAAACGTCAAAGGTGATAATCCGATATGATGTTCGGGGTTTCTTTGATCTCTAAAAGATTGATCAATTCTTTCCTCGCAAACGTCGTTACAATAAATTGTTCTATTTTCGTGTCGTGTTCCACGCACTTCGCATCGTTCACACGCGTAAAACCCCACATGACCCTTTATGCACTTAATAAATGATCGAGCAGGCCTGTCGCATACAAAACACATGATACACACTTTAAATGATTTCTCATCTATTATTATACCATTGAGCAGCAATTCATTTATTTCAACGATAAAGTTTTCAAAATACGCGCTCAAATTGTTAGGTTTTTCTCTTCCTGCATATACAGCTATCGAAAACTTGCTGTAAAACTTCTGGTTCAAAATATAATTGTCCTGCACTGTTAAATTTTATAGGGTCAAATTAACTTAATGTGAGTCGCCATTGCTCCTACTCAATAATATCGTTATTTTGTACTAAAACAATAGTTGACAGTATACAGTATCAATTTAACATTATATAGCGTCAAATTTAATTATCATTTTAGTAAAAAATAACGATATATTTAGTAGGAGCAGTGGCGACTCACATTAGGTCAAATTTAACACTATAGATTTAACAGTGTAGTATTGGCCAGAACTGTTGTAAACTTTAATTGAATAAAGGAAGGCCATCGATATTAATTTTTAGGTATAATGTCTCGTTTTCATGTATTTCTAGGTTAATAGTTCTTTGAAGATGTGTTTGGCGATACCAAAATATACGAATTATCCTACACTACACCCGTTATCATCATAAAATTGTTTAATATTATGCTCAGCAGAATTTGTTTTAAGAAATGTTTTTGCAATTGCGGGTAAATCTGGTAATAATGTAATTCGAAGAATTTGTAATAATGAATCTAATTTTGTGTGTGGGATATTTGACGTCATTGCCCATTGTCGAAGTTGCATAATTTCATTAAATTCTTCATTGTCACTTGATAGACTTTGATCGAGATCGTTAACTTCATTATAGTAATTAGTAATTTCGTCGTTAGGGCTTTCATAGTTATCTCCAATAATGCTTCCAACTTCATCCTCGATAAATACATCATTTAGTTCTGCAGATGTGAATGACTGTTTAATCTCTCCATCTGTACTACTTCTTTCTGAATTATTCTCATTTTCCTTTTCTGTTAGTTATATTTTCATTCGCAATAGTCCCAATGTTAATTTGTAAAACTTCTTGTTCTACTAACCTCGATGGAATTGCATCATCTATCCAAAAAAATAGATGTTTGGTTTTCATATACATGCATGTATAGTATTATTGGAGATAACTAAAATATTTTCTAATTAAATACTTAATATTCGAGCTATAATATTAATGGTGTAACTTAAAAAATTAGTATAAATTTATAAGAGCTTCATTGAGACCAATTAATATTCATAAGAATCATAATAATTAAAACATACGTTTCGGCTTACGAAGCCTTCTTTAGTATCTAAATTTGATTACCAAAATAAACATATACTAGTAAATCTATTTCAATATTTACCATAAATTTATGGTATGATATTGAAATAGATTTATATGTTTATTTTGGCAATCAAATTTAGACACTAAAGAAGGCTTCCTAAGCCGAAACGTATGTTTTAATTATTATGATTCTTATGAATATTAATTGGTCTCAATAAAGCTCTTATGAATTTATACTAATTTGTTAAGTTATACCATTAATATTATAGCTCGAATATTGCCTTGTTTTACTTTTTTAATTATATTACTTGCGAGCGTGTTTAACTACATATTTTTATAAATTTAATATTCTTTGTATGTACTCTGTACTATTTTAAATATAGTCATATTTATAAATTTAAAAATATTGTGCTTTTATTAGTTTGAATGCTGTAACTTCATAAGAACATCCAAATCGAGGTTTGGGAATTCGATTACGTGAAACGTTGGACTGTAATCGAGTATAATCATTCAGGCTCGAACAAATGTTCTCATTCAAATCAGACTCAGATGTTCCCTGAAGTGAAATTTAGTAACATTTTGGCTGGCGTATAAAATGTTACTTAAGTGTTATTTAAGTCAATATTGAGTAGTCAGTATATCATATTTGAAAGGGCATAAAAAAGAAAGTTTTTAGTTCAATGATCAGGCCCAAGTAAGCAATTCCCAACTAGGGCATATCCTACACTTTATGATCAGGCCTTAATCACGTTGCCTGATCAGTACCTCACCAGTAGAGCAAGATTAAGGCATACCCTATCACTTCCTGATCAGGCCCAAGTGAGGAATTCTCAACTAGGGCATACGCTGCACTCTCTGATCAGGCCCTAATCACGTTGCCTGATCCGTACCTAACCAGTAGAGCAATATTAAGGCTTACCCTACCACTTCCTGATCAGGCCCAAGTGAGGAATCCTCAATTAGGACATATCCTACACTTTATGATCAGGCCTTAATCACGTTGCCTGATCAGTACCTCACCAGTAGAGCAAGATTAAGGCATACCCTATCACTTCCTGATCAGGCCCAAGTGAGGAATTCTCAACTAGGGCATACGCTGCACTCTCTGATCAGGCCCTAATCACGTTGCCTGATCCGTACCTAACCAGTAGAGCAATATTAAGGCTTATCCTATCATTTCCTGATCAGGCCCAAGTGAGGATATGCCCAACTAGGGCATATCCTACACTTTCTCATGAGGGCCATTTAATACGTAGCGTTACATTCAATATCAGGGCCTTATTAGGCTGCCAGATCCGTACCTGATTTGAAATAGGGCAAGCCATACGTGGACCTGAAGAGAGCCATGCGAAAATTTCTACTCGGGCTATGATTCGCGAATGTAATGAATACATAAGCGTTATGTGTAGCTTCAATTTTATTTTGTCTGTGTGTGTCATGTTCTATAGTTGAAAATATACATAAGCATAGAGCATAAACAGAAAGGTTAGGAATTTTAATCGTTACATAATGTCACATACGGAAACCATACGCATACGATTTCTCTGTGTAAGGTCAAAAAATTGGTCCGGTCTCACCTTTTGTCATTATATCAGTGATATCGGACACCATATATATGGGGCATTCCACGTC
>NW_017296756.1:5865-6428 GCF_001594075.2 Trachymyrmex cornetzi | reverse complement strand
GATAGGATGCCGAGAAAACGCGACTTTGATAGATCTTTCAAGATCTATCTTCCTAGTCGTGAGCAGTGGGAGAGGTACGAGGTGCTCGTTATCAGGAATGGGGACGTCTGGTACACGGATGGCTCCAAAACTGACGGGGGCGCCGGTGCCGGGGTCTTTGGAAGCCGTGGGGGTTTTAAGGAGGCTCTCTCCCTCGGAGAGTTCAGCACGGTCTTTCAAGCAGAGGTGGTGGCAATCATGAGCTGTGCTCAACTACTGATTGCATCTGGGCAGATGGGCAGGCGTATTAGGATCTGCTCAGACAGCAGAGCGGCCCTAGGGGCGCTGGGGGCGTGCGTCTTTGACTCGCGGTTGGTGTGGGAGTGCAAGGATGCATTGAACAGGCTAGCCGCGGGCAATGACGTTGCTCTCGTGTGGGTCCCAGGGCACGCGGGAATCAAGGGAAACGAAGTCGTTGATGAGCTGGCAAGGAGTGGCTCCTCAGTTAGATTAGTGGGGCCGGAACCAGCCCTTGGACTGCCAGGCTGCAGGGCCAAAGCGAGAATAAGGGACTGGTTGCACGA
>NW_017296756.1:4961-5699 GCF_001594075.2 Trachymyrmex cornetzi | reverse complement strand
GCACAAGCTGGGGCTTAGCGGCGACCCGAAGTGCAGAAAGTGTGGACATGAGGAAGAGACTACTCTCCACATGTTGTGCGAATGTCCAGCGTATGCAGGCCTGGATACAGGCGGCTTCTACTGGGCTCGATATTCCTCGAGCCCGAGCAGGTATGCCAACTTCAGGTCAGGGATCTTCTTCGCTTCTGGAGGAAGACTGGTTTGAGCTGACCTGGGGTTAGTACGGCTGGGAAGACACAATGGACTTGGTCTGCGTGTCGTTGGTGGGCCCCAATTAGGGGCTGCCTCCCAGGATACTATTATTATTATTATTATGCCCTGCAGCTCTATAGTCTGGTGTGAAACAGAGCCTAGGTCAACAGTTTGAAAATCAATGTCATTCCTGACAATGCCAAGTCCCCTCTGGTGTTTATTAGAAATGTCCTCTCTGACACATTCAAATCCTCTTATAGAAAAGGGGGTGTGACAATCCAGAAGAGTCTCCTGCAGACATATTATGTCTTGTTTAAATACGAAATTATCGAGGTGTGGAATTTTACCTCTAATACCTCTACAGTTCCAACTCATTATATTGAGCGAGTATGACGAATTCTTGTCATTGGAGGTGAATTTTAGTTTATAACTGAGTTAAAAAAAAAAAAAATCGTAGTAAGCTTAGCCCTTACGAAAAAAACCCTCAAACTTTGAGGGTTAACCCCTAAATTTGAGGGTTGACCACAAAATTTGAGGGTTGACTAT
>NW_017296756.1:2840-3345 GCF_001594075.2 Trachymyrmex cornetzi | reverse complement strand
ATCCAATGCATCCAGCGTGGTGAATATTGAATCGGAGCAGGAGGCAGCGTCGGAGGTTGACCTTACGATCAACACCCCTACTGAAGGGACAGAAGGTAATCTTTCGTCGTCCTTCGACCAAATCCCCAAAAAGGGGAAAAAGCGGGGGCGAAAGCCGAAGGGCTCAAATTGTCCAGGAGCCCATGCGCTGTCCAAAATGTCATCTAAAAGGATGGACTTCGAGGGCGACGAACTGGATCGTACTGATTTTTTCAAGATCTCGAAGAAACCCGGCCATGGATTAAAGAGGCGTAAAGGTCTTGTAGAATGTGAGCTGGATGACAGACTCTCATCCGCTCAAAAAGATGCGATAGAGGAGGTCACTGCTCTCTTCCCCCAGATGTCGCCGAAAACGGTAATGGCGGAAACATTGAGAGTCTTAGAGACCGCTGGGGAAGCCGAAAGGCGGACCCAAACTATGAAGGGTGACTTACGCCGCCAGATAAAGGTGGGCGTAAATGTCGCC
>NW_017296756.1:0-1898 GCF_001594075.2 Trachymyrmex cornetzi | reverse complement strand
GAGGACAGCGGCTGTATTGATCAAGTGCGCGGAAAACGAGAATAGGCCGGACGGGACCACGTATGCTGGGGTTATGAGGCTCGCGAGGAGCAAGATATCTCTCGATGACCTCAGCATTACAAATACCCGTATCAGGAAGGCTCAAGCGGGGGGTCTCCTGATAGAAATCCCGGGAGGGGAAGAGGCCGGTGCCAAGGCGGAGGCCTTGGTTGATAAACTAAAAGGGGTCCTCGCGGAAAGTGAGTTCAAGGACGGGGTGCAGGTGGTGAGGCCAATGCGTAGGGCCGAAGTCAGATTGGTGGACATCGATCAATCGGTTACCGCGGAGGAGGTGGCCGAGGTGGTGGCCAAAAGCGGTCAGTCGCAAGTGTCGGACATCAGGGTGGGCCCCCTCAGACCCGGAAGGGGTGGCCTGAACGCTGTTTGGGTCCAGTGCCCCCTGATGTACGCTAACAAACTACTAGGTGAAGGACGACTAAGGGTGGGGTGGTGCCCCTGGCAAAGCGGAGGCTTCAGTGCTTCCGCTGCTTTGCCGTGGGGCACACCCGGGCCAATTGCCAGAGCCACATGGACCGCACAACGTGGTGCTTCCAATGTGGGGGTGACGACGGTCACAAGGCCGCTGGATGCCGGAGACCCCCGAAGTGTCCGGTATGCTCGGGGAGAGGGCTCCCTTCGGGGCACCGAGCGGGTGCAAGTGAGTGCGTACCGTTCAACGGACCAGGACGGAGGGACAATGAAGTGGGGGTGAAAGTGGCCGCCAAGAAGGGCGGTGATAATGGAGCTGATCGGGGAGCTCCGACCCCCAGTGAGGGGGCACACGATGCAGAGGCGATGGAGACCTGCGATGGCTAGACTGGCACAAATTAATGTCAATCGGTCTAGACCATCGCAGGACATGGTCGCAAGAGTGAGCAGTGAGCTTGGTGTGGGGCTGGTTGCCATCTCCGAGCCTAACAGGATCCCGGATGATGGACGATGGTTGTCTTCCACGGACAACCCGCCATCAGCTGCCATAACCTGGCAATGGTCGCAGGCCAGAATACCTTGCTCGCCCCTCTGGAGAGGGAAGAGGTTCGCGGCGGTAGACTGGGGGGATACTGTGGTGGTTTCTTGCTACTTTCCTCCCAGCCTCGACGAAGAAGAGTTCCTCAGGGACCTTAGTGAACTGGAAAGAAAGCTGACGGGTGCGTTGGGTCGTCCAATTGTCATCGCGGGCGACTTCAACGCTCGTGCCCTCGCGTGGGACGGGGGCGGCCGAAACAGAAGGGGGGATCTCCTTCTGAACTGGCTAGCCACATTGGACCTGCAGGTCATAAACGAGGGAGCAGAGCCGACCTGTGTGCACCCCCGTGGAACTTCGAGGGTCGACCTGACGATAGCGTCGCCTTCTGCCGCCAGGAAAATATCTGAATGGAGGGTTGCATCGGAGGTGGAATCCTTATCGGACCACCGCTATGTGACGATGAGGTTGGGGACCTCCATCCTGGGCCCAGAGACCGGGAGAGTTGCTCTACGGACGTTCCCGAGATGGATGGCCAGCAGGGTGAACTCTGATTTGATGGAGGCAGTGGCCGTCTTTGCAGCGTGGAGCGAGAGCCCTGGAGACGCCGATGAAGGAGCCCTAAACTTGGATCGGGTAATGCGGGACATATCCGATGCCAGTATGCCGAGAAAAGGACTTCCGAGAAGACCACATGCGTATTGGTGGAACGAGGAGATTTCGGAGCTCCGCCGTTCCTGTAACGCGTGCAGAAGGAGGGTGACACGAACTCGGTCGCGCGCAAACGTGCCTCCTGAGGAGTTGAGGGCCCTCTGGGGCGAACTAAGGACTAATAAACGTAGAGAGTTAAGGGGTGCGATTGCTAGATCTAAGGCCGACTTGTGGAAGGAGTTAG
>NW_017296755.1:10400-12822 GCF_001594075.2 Trachymyrmex cornetzi | reverse complement strand
TATTACAAACGCTACGTGGGCTTTTTCCAACTTCCTATTTGCAAGAAAATAGATGTTTCGATATCCGTTATTATTTTGCCATACCAATCACGTCAGGTTTTCGCATTTGCTCTTCTTACAAGAGCTACGAGGGCTTTTTCCGAATTCCGCTTCTATTTGCCAGAAAATCGATGTTTTCGGTATCCGATATAATTTTAATCTTTAAGAATTTAAACTTTAAACGTCCTTTTCTCGAAACATTGTCTTTTTGGCGGTTGACGCGATTTCAGAAAAACTAACCGACCCATTTGTAAAATTTTTGCGGCGTTGTATTGGTAGATTGATTAGCTACCGCGTAAAGTAGAATAAACCGGTTTCACTAAAAATGAAATTTTTTGTCCAACTTTTTTGATAGAAATAAAAGTGTTTTTTCGCATCACGTTCTAAAAACACGTGTCAACTCGCGAATTTTCAATATTTTTCAATAATTCCAATTTACGCGATAATCACGCAAATAAATTTTAAGAAAAAAATTTTTTAAGAAAAAATTTTGTTTTTTATTTCTGGCTATTAGTTCTCGAGATATCGTGTCAATCATTTCGTCATCTCATTTTTTTAACTCTGCGACTCTCAACTAATTTCGTGGAATTTTGAAATTAAGATACCGTTGTAAAAATTTTTTTCTATATATTGACATGTGTATTAATAATATGTGAAAATATGTGAAAAATTAGAATCGTACGTCTTATAGTTTTCTATAAGAAAAATTCCAAAACGGCCTTATTTTTAGTGTGGTTACTAGAATGTACTCTTAACCAACGTACCAAAAGGTGAAGGTAATTAAATTTCACCAGATAAATTTTAATAAATTTTGTATATAATCAATAAAAACAGTTGAGCATGTGCCACACACTAGATCTTGTTAGTGAAATATCATTAATATATTCGTATATAGAATTAAAAGAATTACAATAATTATGTCAGTTACAATTAATCAAAGTATAAACGTTTCGGCCCTGAATGTGGCCATCTTCAGTATAAATAAACACAATATATAAAATTATAAAGATATAAGCAATTACGAAATAACAGTTACAATTAGTAGATATAATAAAGTTTTCAAGTTGTCAAAGTATAAAGTAACTCAATTTAATATTATTGAGTATTTAGTCGTGTGATGAAATTATCGATTGATAAGAAAATTCTTCCAATGTACAATATTATTTACAAGGATAGTGTTACGTCCAAACCCTTTGAAATTTTTTGCTCGTGATCCTCTCGGAGAATAGAAGGAGCAGGAACGGTAAGGGTACTTGGAAGGACGGTCAGACTCTTTTCTCGCAGGTACCCGCACGGAGGCGAGTGCCGCAAGTCGAACGCACCCCTTTTGTGCTCGCTGCGGAATATGGGTCAACATCCCGTAAGGACGCTTTAACACCTGTTTCCTACGAGCGGTGCGGTCATCGGTCCCAATTTCGAGTCAAGGAATTTAATCCCTTTAACTCGGGACTGGACCACGCGCAATCTCTGAAAAGGCAAGGCTAAAGAGTACGAGATCTCAGGGTTTTTAAATCAGAGAATGGGAGAGATGTAAAATTATTAACATCGTTTATTTGAACTATACATTACTTATCTATTATTAATAGGTAAAGGAAGCAATAAGAAATAGAGAAAGATTACGCATAAATAAAATTATTATAAACTAAAATTATCGTTATTACTAAAAACTCATTATTACAAGTTAAATCATTATTAAGAATTAACTAAAAATGGTTAATACAAACAAAAATATTATTACAATCAAAATATGTTGTTGCTAGCCGAAATTATTGTCATAACTGAAATTATTATTTCCACTCGAATCGTTGCTACACTTAGATTACAATAAAAGTTTGGTTCGCTAGACTTAGACGCTATTAACATTCTACATATATGCCGCCAGAGAATGAACCTTGAGAGTGAGCAGTGCTGATTGGTTTTTTTTTATTATAGTTCGTGTATAGTAGCGGAGGAAGGAGGAAAGAGATTAAAGAAGAATTCCACCGGTACTAGATATGGATAGGCGGAATTCGGGATGAATACAGGGATATCAGAGTGAGGACGGAGAGCGGCAATTGCACACCGTATCTCCTGTGGATCAAAGTAATGGGGACCAATCGTGTAAGTCCCTTCGGGAATAGGTTCGGTAGTTCGCGGAAATTGTCTAATGAGTGACTCAAACGAGTCGCTTCCTTGTAGGTGAAAATAGGTTCTCGGCGGTGGAGGAGGAATTTCTTCCAGGAACTTCACGCTGTCCGTGGAGTTCGTCGGACAAGAAGTTCGGCGGGGAGAAAATGGAATTGAGATAATGGAAGAGTCAGGTGTTGATGGAGGAGTATCGGGAAAAATGTGTATGGTAAGGGCTTCGGATAACGCTGGAGAAGCAGGTTCCCGAATGGGAGAA
>NW_017296755.1:6461-10300 GCF_001594075.2 Trachymyrmex cornetzi | reverse complement strand
TTGTTGGGCGATTCTCG
Source organism: Trachymyrmex cornetzi (assembly GCF_001594075.2). Classification (NCBI taxonomy): domain Eukaryota; kingdom Metazoa; phylum Arthropoda; class Insecta; order Hymenoptera; family Formicidae; genus Trachymyrmex; species Trachymyrmex cornetzi. The sequence continues at coordinate 10,283 of NW_017296755.1, read as the reverse complement.
ATATTCCTTAAATTTGCGAAGCGCTGGAATTCTGCGTAAGCTTCATCCAATAATCTTCGCGTTTCTAAATAAGCCCGACTTCTAAGCCAACCTCTAAACGGGCGATTGTTTCCCCTTCGTGGCACTATGTTGTGAATTACGTTATTAAAGGTTCGCGAGTAAATAGAAGAATATGGAAGAAAAGACTTACTGTTGCGGTAGGCTTTGGTTTTCTGGGTTAGTGTCCTGGACTTGGAGTAGCTCGCAGACAAATTCGTTCTTGATGTAATAGGCCAGATCTTCTATTATACACTGAACAGACTCTATATATATATATCTTATTTGAGAGAAATAACTGATGGACTGCGAGAGAATGACGGACTGGTTGAGGACCGGACACAGAGTAAGATCAAAAAATGAAGAGAGCGAGTCTCGCAGTGTCACGGTTTATATAAAGAGTTTCAGAGGATGGTTCTCTGATGAGACATATTGAGTGCGAAAAATCGAGGATTCGAGTTGGAGGGATTTTTCTGCTTATGTAGGAAATTTGTGTTTCATATTCCTACTGGTGAACTACTTTCAAAATTTGCTCCGCCCGCACTGCAAGTTTCAATCCCTTGAGAACTTATTGGTGATACGTCATCACCTTCTCTAGATTTTCAGATCCACGGTCACCCATTGACGAGTTTAGTTTTTGGTATTCTCTCTGAAGAGAAGGGGTATTTCACTCATCGTCCCTTCCGAACGACAATTTGGAAACTCGCATTCCCCCTTTCTTTCTTATTTTCGATTTCTCTTTTATTAGGTACTTGAACGTGCGTCTTCTCGTCTAGACAGTATTTCTTCAGAATTTTATGATCGTCGGCAAAAAATTAAAATCTATTCTTGACAAGCTATTTCTATTCTACTACTTCCTGTTGTTAACGAAAAAACGCCCTTCAACACGTTACATGCGTTTGGGAATGCGACTTTCTATTTATTCAGGATTTCCGATCTGTTTTTAGATATTACTTAATGAAACTGAACGAGTTTAAACCGAACATTCTCGACATGGTTTGTAATCTGTCATAAATTTTATTACCGCGGATCGGGTGATCCTAGATATGTATGTTTTTGTTATCTTTCCAAAATCGTTGGGAAGGCTTTCAACGACACATTTTCTACATATTGTCATGCTCGCCGATCGGTGACCGTTAACTCTTGCATTTTTTCTCGCGTCCTGTCTCAACGATCACCCTTAAGTGATCTCGAAACGAGGAAATCGTGGAGTCCTCCCGGACGTAACAATAGTTAACATCAAGATCAATATAATTGCCAAACTAAAATATATATGCCCAATTAGATATTGTCGTAACATTTTACAAACAATATTAAAAAGTGTAAAAACTATAATCTCACCTATATCTTGAAAACTCGTAACATCATTCGATCATGGAAGATATATCTTTATCTCGTTATTCTTATAAAAACTATCGTAAAGTGTTCCTTCAAGTTGAACAGAGATATATATACCTCAGACCAGAAGACATCCAAATTTAAAGAGAAGGGGAAAAATATGATGTAAGAAGGAAAAACATTCTATTGGGGCAAAATTAGGAAGAGCATTTACCTAAATGAGTGACCAAAATTTATTATTATAAAATTAAAATTATGTAATAAAAGAAGAAAAGAAACAAAGTCAAGAAAGAGATTGAATAATAGGTAGATAGATGTTAGGTAATTTTTCTGTATCATTGTGATTGTTAATACCATTTCCCTACTTTTTAATATGAATCATTTCCGAGATAGATCTTTTATAAAATGAACGTTCTGAATCTAAAATATTGATATTTTCCCAATCTATCTGATGACCATACTGAAGTTGATGCAGAGTAACAACAGAATGATTGTTAGATTTTCTAATGTCGGCTTTATGTTCTTTAATCCATGTTTCTAATTTTCTTATTGTCTGTCCGACATAAGAGCAATCGCAATTACAACAATTAATTTTATATACAACATCGTTATTATCCATTTTATCCAACTTACCCTTTACTGTTTTAATAAATTTATTTAAACTATTAATGGGTTTATATGCTATATTCAAATTATACTTTCTGTAAACATTTTGAAATTTTTCTGTAAAGTTTTTAACATAAGCTCTAAAGTGCTATAAATTTTAATATTATTATCACTCAAGCCTTTTTGATTCGTTTGCTTCAATTTATTATTATATCATCACACGACTAAATACTCAATAATATTAAATTGAGTTATTTTATAATTTGACAACTTAAAAACTTTATTATATCTACTAATTGTAACTGTTATTTCGTAATTGCTTATACCTTTATAATTTTATATATTGTGATTATTTATACTGAAGATGGCCACATTCAGGACCAAAACGTTTATACTTTTCTTAATAGTAACTGACATCGTTTATTAATATTAAAGTAACCATTGGTTCAATAAAATTTGTGTTATACATATATTTTCAACGTTACCGTACACTTTATCGCGCGTTATTAATTTTTTAATTATGCTACAACGTAATAATATTATTTTTATTGCATTTTGAATTGCAATGATGATTGTACCTTGTTTAATATACCAAAATTATTCGTTCATTGGATAAATTTTTTTATAACTATACCCGCAGAATATCTCGTTGATCGAACATGTCTCTCTGTAAATTATTGGGGCATTTCGTTTTACGCATAATGTTCTTTGTTCATCGAATGTAAACAAGGATAAATGATGCATCATGCACACATAACCTATGAGGTACTTACGAAACAGAATGTATCATAAAGAAATTCAAATTTAATCCTATCGTTACAACTTTCAAAATTTCTATACATTTTTCTCAAAATTATATTGACGACTGAAAGAGAAGATGTTTTCTCATCAACCATGGTACATACTATTTTGTTCCAATTCACTACAGAAAACAACACGACGACATAAAACAATATAGCATATTCGCTCGATTTGAGTCGACAGACACAATAATTGGACTGCCATAGGGCGCTGAGATTAAAATTAATCATGATGATGCGTACTCAAAATAATTTTGACTCCAACCAAGCTGAAAAATATGAAACAAATCCTCTTATAATGTAATAAATAATACAAAATTTATAATAATTCTAGTTTTAAATGTAAAATCTCGATTCTTGTCATAACAATCTGAAACTCATTCCGATTTTATGACAAAATCCGAGATTTTGGTTTTAAATAAAATGCATTTATTTATATACGCGCGCACACATCCTATTCATATGAAACCATAATCAAACAAAATTTCTCATGCAAGAACAGAAGATCTGTTATATACCTGCGTAAGAGTTATCCTAACAGATAAAATTGTGCCATACGTCTGAAAGATAGTATGCTATCATTATACTTAATAAAAACAGTTTTGTTAACCCTTTCGCTCAGAAAGCAGGCGGTCCGTCGGATTACCGCCATAGATCGGATCCCGCGCCAAAAGTGTACCCATTATATGTGGACAGTTTATGACGTTTAAAATTTCATTTTACGCCCGAACAGCACGAACAACGCTACCTTGACATGTTTTTGAAAAAAAAGGTATTGTCCCTTAAAACAATATAATTATAATTTCTTTATAAACCGTTTTTTAATTATCCCTTCCATATATCATTGGCTTTATAGGTATCAATATACTACCATTACTAATTATGTTTAAATATACATCATTTGACAAAATCAATATTACCAACGCTTGGTATATGGCTGTTCGGGATGGTTTGACGTAACCTGTACAGTTTGTACTATAAGGAACACTTTAAATTACTAGGCTGTAGCGAGCGTTCGTCTGTACGGATCGCTTCGTGGATG
>NW_017296755.1:5697-6447 GCF_001594075.2 Trachymyrmex cornetzi | reverse complement strand
TATATATACACTACGCAACAAAATTAACGCAACAAAATTTTTCATCGAAATTTTGCTATTTTTCAAATGCGCATACTCGGTCAATTTTCATCTTATCAAGACGATTTTTTTTTTCATTTTATAGGTAATTATCTGTACTTTAAGAAAAACTTGATGTAAAATTAAGTGCAAGTCGATGCCGCATCTCCATGTTTTGATAAAATCCATGCATTTTTTTTCTTAAAAAATTTGACTGTTTGACGCGGTACCTGGATCACCCCAATTTTTCTTCGAAAATACCACATAGACCATTGTAAAGTGCACTTTTCAACAATTTGAAAAAAAATTCGAGTCTACGATTTTTTTTGACCGAGTAATGTCATTTTGAAGTTATTCGGGTGTTTTTAACGAATATCGCGATAGAGTCAAATGCTGAAATCTCATTATGGGGAAGGATCCGTATTGAACATTAATTTTATTATGCAGAGTGAATACTAATAAAAAAATACAAAAAAGCACAGGATATTTTATTTTCTTATTAAAAATGCCTCTGCTTACTGAAATTCAATCTGCTCAAATTGTGGCCCTGCTAGAGGCAGGATTGAGTCAGAGCGCCGTAGTAATAAGAACGAGTATTAATCGCTCGACGGTATCGCGTGTTTTTAGTCGGTACCAAGAAACAGATTCTTATCGTCGGAGGCCAAGGTCGACCTAGGGTAACTATGAATCCGGAGGATCGCAACATTGTCAATGAAGCTCTGCGCGTCCCAA
>NW_017296755.1:5069-5450 GCF_001594075.2 Trachymyrmex cornetzi | reverse complement strand
GTTTACAGACGAATCTCGATTTTGTCTGTTTGGGAATGATGCTAGGATCCGAATTTGGCGACGTAGACGAGAGCGTTTTGAAGCGATCATCCAACTCGAACGTTCAGTGGAGGATCTGTCATGATATGGGGTTGAATATCAATGAACCATCGAACAAATCTAGTGATTCTCCAACCCCCAGGATTCACAGCGGTACGTTACATAAACGAGGTTTTGCGTCCTTGCGTGATTCCAATACGTCGACGAATAGGCCGTGATTTCATCTTGATGCAGGATAATGCACTTCCCCATGTTTCGAGGGTAACTCGTGAGTACTTGGCAGTAAACAATATACAGTTACTGCCTCATCCATCTAACAGCCCAGACCTCAATCCTATTGAG
>NW_017296755.1:3569-5049 GCF_001594075.2 Trachymyrmex cornetzi | reverse complement strand
TTACGTAACTTGGAGAGGCCTCCTGCTAATCTGCAAGAGCTTGAGAGAGCTCTACATGAAATCTGGCACGAGATACCTCAAGATTCAATCAGAGCATGTATTAATATGCAAGAACGTTTAGGAGAGGTTATCCGACGCCGAGATGGCAATAGACGTTATTGAATGTCCCTAACACTTTACCGCTCTGGCATTAGGCAAATAGGGTTTGGAGTCAGAAAATACTGTAGAAGTGACGAGCCACGGGATCCCTAATTTGACAAATGGTTTACATAATCGGTCCTTTTCAGTTTTTTTTACATAATCGGTCCTTTTCAGGTCCAAAATGATGCGTAAAGTCCGACCAGCAACCTCCTCGCGGTACGTATCGGGTAATGCTGGCGGTATTCGTTAAAAATGCCTGAATAACTTCAAAATGGCATTACTTGGTCAAAAAAAATCGTAGAGACTCGAATTTTTTTCAAATTGTTTTTTGAAAAGACCACTTTACGATGGTCTATGTGGTATTTTCCAAAAAAAATCGGGGCGATCCAGGTAGCGCGTCAAACAACCAAATTTTTTAAGAAAAAAAATGCTTGGGCGTTATCAAAACATGGAGATGCGGTATCGAATTGCACCTAATATCGTATCATGTTTTTCTTAAAGTATAGATAATTACGTATAAAATGAAAAAAAAATCGTCTTGATAGGATGAAAATTGACCAAGTTATGCGCATTTGAAAAATAGGAAAATTTCGATGAAAAATTTTGTTGCGATAATTTTGTTGCGTAGTGTATATATACAGGTTGGGGTAGTAACTCTCTCCACTTAGAATATTTCCGCTATCCCAAGAGATATGAAATGATATATTTATTGAATTTTTATATAGCATCAAGAGGGGTACAATATATTAGTAGTAGTTTTTCTATGAGTGGAGGCGTTCGGAGATTTCTAGATCATCTCCATTTTTTAAATGGAATTGTTTGATCTTTTTTTACACAATATGATTCCTCTAATTATTCTGCATATAAAAGTATTAAGGTAATGATATCAAAAAGCCAATAGTTTACGAGATATTTTGTACTTTATTCTGGCATATATTGACATAAAATACTAAATAATTCGTAAATTATTAATTTTTTTGTAATTCTTAATACCTTTGTAAACAGAATAATGAAATAAATCAATTGATGGAAAGAACCCAATGAGAAATGACAATAAAATCGAGATGTCGAATGGACGTCAATTCGACGTCAATTTGATGACTTCGATGTTGAATCAACATCGATTCGATACCGACTCTATTGTCATTTCTCACTGCAAAAACACATAGCTGCTTATTTAAAAAATTATTCTTTTTACATACATATTTATTTTAAAGCAACTATGTGTTTTTCGTGCACCAATTAAATCATCTCATTACTCTGTTTATAAAAGTATTAAGGTACGATTATGAAAAAATTAATGCTTAATAAATTATTAAATATTTAATGTTAATATATG
>NW_017296755.1:0-3033 GCF_001594075.2 Trachymyrmex cornetzi | reverse complement strand
TGTTGAAATCGTGACGTCAGAAGCGAGGAATGACACATTAATTTATAACAATTAATAGAACCATAAAATATGTATTACAGGCAATAGTCGAGTCTTCACTGGTTATCAATCAGCGCAATTTTTGTTAATACTGAAAATATAAACCTTAATTTGAACGTTTGCGTCTTTATCAGCAATCTTTCCTCCTAGCGCAATGATTGGAATATTGCATGACAAAATGAGATCACCAACGTTTTCCTTTCAAAAATTGAACCGTTTACTGTTGTGAGGTAAGTCGTTGCACTAGAGGGTCGATTGTGTATCTTCAATCAAGATGAAAATTACAAAAGTGAGCAAATTTACTAGGTATTGACCAATGAAATTATCAGTATTCTAGTAAATTCACTCACTTTTGTAATTTTCACCTCGTTTCAAGATACAGAATCGATCCCTAGGAGGAAAGATTGCTGATGAAGACTCAAACTATGAATGGGAACGTTCAAAATTAAGGTTTATATTTTTAGTATTAAGAAAATTTGCGCTAATTAATAACCATCGTCGACTCCTATTGCCTGTAATGCATATTTTATGGTTTTATTAATTGTTTTAATTAAAGGAGTCTATGAAAACTTATTAGTTTTTTATTAATTTGTAATTTATCACATTAATTTATGTGACACGCCATTTTTAAATAAAGACAATTTGATGAAACAAAATGAGGAGATCGCTTTAAAACACTTGTAAAAATCGATGAAAAATGTCCTGTCCTCCCAGGACAGTAAATGGTCGTACAAGGCACGTAAAGTGAACCTATATTCGGGCAGTAACACGGTACAGTAAAATGGTCTGACAGATGTTGAAACGAGTAAAACGTACGATTTTACATATAAAATTCCAAGATAACTTTAATTCTCATCGATAATTACGACTTTGAGAAGTACGAGACAAGTCACATTTTCACATACAAATAATAACGAAATGGCATGCAATATAAATTTCGTCATCAAAACGTCACTTTTCCACGCCTACAAATTTAGCCATTTATCGTCGTGCGATGCTGTAACACTACGCAATAAAGGCCGTGGCACATAAAAAAACTTAAGACGTAAGACTTAAGCAGTAACGAAATCAACATGTTGGATTCGCTATTGCTTACGTATGATTTTAAGGTCACTATTGTGATTGGTCGTTTCGCTTACTGCTTAAGTCTTACGCCTTAAGTTTTTTTATGTGCCATGACCTTAACTACGTTGAATGTATGACTATCGGTTTCGCCAGAACGCCATCTGAGAGTCCGCACACAAAGATGATCGGAACTGGGCTGAGTAGTAAGAAGCCTTAAAGGGCAAACCTATCCTTTACTTTTAATAACATTTTGTTATTTTTAACTTCAATATGTGTCAAAATCAATCCATTTTATAGTTTCAAAGTAAAGCGTTCATATTAATGTTTTAACTTATTGTTACTATATAATAAATTAAATTTGAGTCAAATTTAATACATTTTCATGAGTTAAGTTATTTAACCACAATGTTATAGTAAAATTAACGACATATTGAGTACAAGAAAGGCCGATACACAGAAATGGTTAAACAATAAATAACTCAAAATGAATATAATACAATACTATGAATTTAACATATTGTGTATTCTTTTATATGTATTTTTAGGATATCTGTACGTATCAACACCAGCTACAAAACCCTTATAAATTATTTTCATTCCTGAAAGCTTTCGGTTTTTACTTCCTGTTTTGGTGGTAAACGGGATTTCGGTTTGGTCTCGATCGTATTCTTCGGCTGTATTAATATATCATTGTTAGGAGAAAAGCTTCATGTCAAGTAGGGTAGATATATAGTCCAACAGTGAACCAATAGTACACTATGAACCATTGCGATATTTCGTAAATGCAACATTATCAGATTGTGCTGCTATCATGCAGCGACTCGCATTTGAGCCCCTCCTCGGCTCCCCAGTCGACTGGCAGATCGCGCCAAGAACGACCATATAATGTCACATTTTAAGAATTTTGGGTTACAAAGTAAATTTTTTTCGTAAGTTTTACGTATTTTTTATGTTTTTGTTGTTATACCTATAATTTTTTTTATTGTGCAATAGTTTTATGTGCACATTTGGCTTTATTATTCTGTAAGTAACTTTTTCTATTACATTATTTTACCACATTATTTAGAGGATTATCGTGGAAAAGGCTAGGTGGTCTTCAATGAATCATTTTGACGTAGTGAACAATGAACGATGGTATATTGTAGACCACATAACCTTTTTTACGATATCCTTAAAAATAATAATTTATTGTAATAATTATTTAGAATACTGCCTCTCCCCCCACCTAAAATTTCAATAAAAATATATTTATTTGACACGTTTTCACTCAAAACGAAAAAAAAACGCGGTGGTCGGCCTTGTGAATCCTCACCACCACTTATAATTATTTATTTTATAAATAAACATTTTAAAATATAGCAAAACTAAAATAATCCAAACAATTCGCAGTATAAAACATGTAAATCATTATTAAAAATAGCATAGTTCATTGTGTAACACCCCTTGTTCACAATGAATCATTTCCCGTTTTTTAAAATAATCGAAATTGTAACTAAACTTCAGGGATAACTTAAAAATTATTATTTACAGTATGTAGTCAACTAAATTCATAAACTGTATGCAAAAATTCAGACCTTCAATTCAATAATTGAGAGAAATACGAGCCTCTGAAATTTACATGGTTCATTGTTGGACCACTTACCCTATTCTAAAATATATAAAAGAATAACGTAATTGTTATGTAATATCCCCATTTTGAACACACTCATTCAATGACATATATGTTGATATCCAGATTCTTAGTCTAGTAAAATTACGCATAAGAAATTAAAATTCTAAAATTAAATTTTATTGTAATTATTTACCTGTTTACGTAAATCCTCTTCGAGAATATAACTGGACAATTTGTGAAGAATTGCTACTGTTTCATTTACCTGAAATTATATCAACATAAAACGAAAGTTTGTAGTAAATCTGAAAACTTTGCAT
>NW_017296754.1:0-1514 GCF_001594075.2 Trachymyrmex cornetzi | reverse complement strand
GAAGGACATTAGAAATTAAATAGCATGTTATAAATATTGCAAAAACAGCAATTTTTTCAAAAAGAACCAATTTTTCGGAAAAAAACGGGATTTTTTCCAGTTTTTTTCCAGCAACTTGAAAAAAGCGGTTTTTTAAAAACTGTATTTACGACATCGTTTATCACAGTTATTGTAATAAACGTTGAAGTGAATAAATAAAATAAAATAATAAATTAATGATAAAACTACAGAAAAGGAGAGCAACTGCCAATGGCCTTGACATTAACGTATGTTGTCACCATCATGTTCCTCGGTAACCTCCAATTTTTCACCGGGTTTGTGCTGAAATTGTAGGTCCCACATGCTCGTGGCAATTGAATATCAGCGTGCTCACCACAAGTATATGAGAGAGGTGTAACACAGGCCAGAGGCCTAATGTAAGAAGAAGGATTCGTGCTTCGTTAAAGTCATTAACAATCAAAGTCAATAATTATTTCCTCATTTTGCGTGGAAAATCGATGATTCTAAGCAGCAGGAAGGCGGGGGGTGGAATGAGGTAGATCGTCTATGGGCGCACGACTTTCCACGCGGAAGTTGTACGTCTCTTATGTCCGTTTCTACTAATGCAGTTTAACTTTAAATTCAGTTCAAGTAACTCCATCTTTTTCTAGTTTAAAGAATAAGAAAAAGATGAAGAGTCAGTTGAACCGAGATTAAAGTTAATCTAGGTTGGTAGAAATGAGTTTTTTATATGTATAATACAGGGTGAACCTCGTTTTGTGCGGATAGTTGTGTGCCCCTAGTCTATTCTATCTCTCCCTCAATGCTTAGAGTCATCGACTTTCAAAACGATAGATATATAATTCGAAAGTAATATTAAAGAACAAGGAAAGTAAAATTACTGCTTAAACGATATTCGAATTGCTTTGTGTTTATTTCTGAATTGTATTTTAAAAGTTCACAAATCCATTACATCAAATATTTCATAATAAAAACATTTTAATGATACGTTAAAAAACATATCATAAAAATGTATAGCACTTAATTACATTACTATTTTTTTTTGCATATTTAATATATTGTAATATCTTATTAGTTTTATCGTAACTTGCTGTATTAAAGTTAGAAGATTTACATGTAATCTTATCGTTCTTACTTCTAAATAAAAAATAAGAATGTATATTGAATACCATTCAATGTAAATTGTGCTCTTAATTGATCCAGAAAATGAGAATATGCGCGATTGCATGTGTAAAGACAACGCGAACATTAAGGTATCCCCAATCGTCAGTATAAAATATTATTACGCTAAAAAAATTAATTCCTTTTGGAAACGTTTAACATTAAAAAATGTTCAAGAATATTAAAAGAAAGTTACAAGTTAATAAAAAACAGAAAGGCTAAACGTGAATCGTGTGTTATAATAAGTGATGCATAGCTCTAATTAATTATTGATTAAATAATAAAAGTCGCTTGACAGTATATCTTCTTAATTAAAGTGCATTCCTTTTTCAATAACCATATGACAACCTATT
>NW_017296753.1:0-854 GCF_001594075.2 Trachymyrmex cornetzi | reverse complement strand
ATAAATGTAAAAAAACATACATAAAGTGTAAATTAAAAATAATAATAATATATATAAAGAATTAAAAAAAAATATATGATACATGTATTACGACGGTATCCGCCAATGCCCCCATGGTAACGTCTCCGTCGAGTCCGGTATGACGTATCGTTTGTTGTCGTATGGATTCAGAGCGATTTTTGATTCGGATATCGTGTATACCTCGTGTAACTTAGAGCGTATACACGATTGACGGCGAGTCATTTCGATCTCTTCGTTCAAATCGCGTGTAATCGTCGAACGTTATCGTTCGCGCTACGACGTTACTCTTTACACCTTTTGCCTTTTTAATGTCCTGCTTGCCGTCCACCCTCACCGCGTACATCTTCGCTCTGAGTCCAACGAATTCGGTCATTAATACACCGTTGTTCTCATCTTTCATCAGGCCGGGTACTTTTTTATTCGCGAGAGGCATACCGTACGCGTTGTCCGCCGGATAATCGTTTGTGTCGAATCTTGCGATATCGCGTTTCATAGTCTCGTAAGCATCGTCGCATTCTATACGGTAAATGAGACTGTCCGTGTCGATGTACATAATTTGACATTTGTCGCGATACATCGGTGACATGTACTCGTGGTGAAATTCGTATAAGCAGATTTTCGATATGTCGAGTATGCACATACCTACGTAAATCGGCTTGTTGAACTTCACCTCGAGTTTGCGCAGTTCGACGGCTATCAAATTCTCCGCAAAGACGCTGCGGCTGTGAAAATTCGGTTTCGCGATCATTGCCTCCGCACCGTATCGCCCGTCCCATTTCGTTACTAATTTTACGTCTACATGATTGCGCACATTCTCCATGGTCTTGCCGAAT
>NW_017296752.1:236577-240291 GCF_001594075.2 Trachymyrmex cornetzi | reverse complement strand
CCAACAATTCAATACACTTTCGATTATAAGATAAGTACAGCGTGTTCAAAATAAATGATAACGAAAGATATGATATAAAGCTACGTGTACATTCAAGATATGTATAAATGGACAATATAAGAATATTCACGTAACAGTTTTACATTCAGTCAGTGTAGTAGTTTTGTCATAATTATATCTGTGCTATTTGTTAAATTGTTTTTATTATATATTACGATTTAAAGCCAAGTTTAATCTTTGGAAATGATTATCAATCCGCTTAATGTTGTTAGACTTTTATTAGCATCCATAAGTTCAATATATCTAATAGAAACACCAGTAACTGAAGCAGAAATAGAATTAAAAGAAAATATACAAAAATTATTGCTGGATAGCATTTTTCACTATAATGGGTTGGAAGTAACAGAAGAAACTTATCTCGATTATCAAGAACCGTATAAACTGCATAATTCTGAAATAATTGAAGATGATGAAGAAGCATGGAGTGAAGATAATTTAAATTCTCATCCTCAATATTCAAATGATGACGCAGACTTCGATAGTTCATATAAAAGACGAGCTGTTGAGTATTGGCGGAATTGGGACATTAATAAAAAAAATAAAAACAAAAAGAATCGTCCACTAAAATCAGTGCAACATCAATTAAAAAAGTTTCATCTGAACGCCAATTAAGACGTTGGGAAGAACAATTACATTCAGGTGGAAATCGTATAGAAAAATTATCTTACATCTCCAAATTTACACATAATAAATTTACAGCAGCTGTTGAATCAGGATTCATAGTTCATGATATCGATCTACAAAGGTGGGCTTTACAAGCTCAAGAAGAAATAGGAAATTTAAATCCTATATTTAAAGCATCTCACAGTTGGGTATCAAGATTTAAAAAATCCCATCGAATTGTTTCGAGAATAATTACAAAATTTGTAACTAGAAGAACAATAGAAGATTCCGTTGAGTTGCAAAATACAGCTAATGATTTTCTGAAAACAGTGAAACCACTTATCGAACCAGTTCGGATCTGAAAATGTTTTTAATTCTGATCAAAGTTTCCAATTGGAAATTCATTCTGGAAGGTCATTATCTAATGAAAGAGTAAAGAAAGTAGAGTGTGTTGTGCAATCTATATCATCAACAACACACTCATACACCATACAACCAATAATATCGTGTAATGGAAATTTGCTCACCTTTATTTATTGTATTGAAAGAAACTAATGGTATATTTGGATCAAGAGTACAAGAAACCTTATTTACACCAATAAATGTTATTGCAAAAGCATCGAAATCTGGTAAGATGACTTCAGGTAATTAAATAAATTTCCTCTTACAATACATTTTCAGTTTTACTATTTAAAAATAAATATAAATTTGCATAAACAAAATAATATAATGAAATTATAAGTCTTATTTCTGTGATACAGTTTATATTTTATTTAAAAATCTCATAGCTGTCATAAAATAGTTATTAATTTAACATTTATATTTCTTACAGAACATTTTAAAATGTGGTTAAAAGAAGCTTATTTTCCAAATATTGATTCTAATAGCGTTCTTCTTATCGATTCATGGACTGGACATTGTCCCAATATTATTTCAGATTTAACACCTGCAGGAAAACATATTACCACCATGATTATACCGAAAGGCACAACAGGCAAAATACAACCATTAGATGTTTACGGATTTAGAATTTGGAAGAATTTTGCTAAAAGATTTTCTGATACTGTTTTATTATTGGAAAGTAATATAAATTTACATGAACGAAATAATATAATAAAATTACAATCTCTGATACATAACCAATTGTCATCCCCGCGATATCAAAACTTATTTAAATATTCGTGGTTTAAAAGTGGTTATACAAACGAAAGACCAGAAGAATTTGAAAATCCAGTAGAATTTAGTTTTGACAAAAGTTCAACAATATGTGATATCGAAGGTTGCAGTAATATGGCTATAGTAAAATGTTCATGGTGCAAAAAGTCATTATGTTTAAAACATTTTTTCATCGAGTATCATTATTGTAATGAGTATAATGAGTAAACGAAACAAAATATAAATTTATTATGTATAAGCATTTAGAAATTGTTTTATTATTAAGTTAACATATACGTTTTAAAATTATTACATAAACGACAAGTAAATAAAATATTAAAGTGTAAAACTAAAAATTGTTTTTAATTTTTATTCAAGGAAGAAATTAAATGTCAAAGAAATAATAACACAGGATTAATATATATATATATATATCTTAAAAATATTATATATTTACAAAATCCAAATACACATACATGTAAAAAATTATACAAATTTTACTTAAGACATCTTTTCATATATCTTATTGTTCCGACGACAATTACTTTCGCATATGAGCATGGATAGCGTATATACGGAAGCGTTAATAATTAATTCTCGAAAATGATATATCGTATTGTAACTTTATTACACATGGTTGAATTCGTAAAAAAATAATCTTTAATTAGCTAAATAAAAAATTTAAAAATTAAAGAAAATTACGGGTGGTGGGGGTATTTTATTAAACAAAAAAATAAAAAAAAATTTTTTTTCTTTATAACTTTAAAGTATTCTTGAAATTGTACAACTTTTATTTAAAAAATTTTTTTCTATCTTTTGTACTTCCGACGATATTCGCCTCGAAAGAAAAATTCCATTTTTTTTTCAAAAGGGTGTTTCACCCCTTAAACATGCGTTAGGGTCCATATAAAAAAATACGTGTTTCTTAGATTTTCGTGTTTTACAATATATTTCCTGGAGAATCAAATCGATTTCGGACAGTTGTGAAACTTCCCTTGAGTCAATATACGCATAGTGAGAAATTCAAATATTTTGTATCATTTTTAAGAGAAAATTGTACTAATAAACGCGATGTTGCAAACATTTTGTACAGAATTTATGTTAAAAATTCTGCCAAAGTATGTGAACTAACAGTCTATGGTTTAGATTATATTGTACATGTTGCATTACATGAAAAAATAAATATTTATTAAAAGCATATTCCTTTTTTTAAACCTCCCCTCTTTTAAATACATGAGATAAAAACCAAGATTCATCGAAATCGATCGAGCACAGTCTCGAAAAGTCGTTCACCATGATTATGCCAACGTTTGTGAATTTGCAAGGATATATCATTGGAAAGAAATTTGTCGTGAAGGAAGTGGCGATATTAAGAAGAGGAGCCATTCTCTCTCATTACATTTTTACATGTTCCATGCCATGGAGTTTCTTGACAAAATCAGAAAATTATTGCGCTTCCTGGCTGAGTGCTTATCACCATGGATTGCAATGGGAGGACGGGACGAAACCGTACAGCATGGTGAAACGCCTAATTACAATGGCTGTAATTGGTGCGGAAGAATATGACGACAATAAGACTCTCGTATACGTTAAAGGACATGAAAAACGCGAATGGCTGAACGATGTACTCGATAGCGACAACTTGACCACTGAGACCTTGAATGCTGATTACAAAGATACAGATACTTTACATAATGTAGATGTTACCAATACTATGCGATTTGTAAAACATATTAAGAATTGTGCGTTACAAAATGTATTTAAAATATACAATTGGTGGTCGCAACGCCAAAAAGAAATGTATCAAGTTTGAAACAAAATATGTGATTTTTTTTTTAATACGTTTTAAATTTCTTTTCCTTTCCCTTCCTTTGTAATATACGAACGTATGTATAG
>NW_017296752.1:233755-235495 GCF_001594075.2 Trachymyrmex cornetzi | reverse complement strand
TTTTTTTTTAATACGTTTTAAATTTCTTTTCCATTCCCTTCCTTTGTAATATACGAACGTATGTATAGACGTATGTATGTATAAACGTATGTATAAACGTGTGTATGAACGTATGTATAAACATATGAATAAACGTATGTACATATAAACGCATGTATAAGCGTGTGTATAAACGTATGTATGAACGTATGTACTTATAAACGTATGTATGAACGTATGTATGTATGTATGAACGTATGTATAAACGTATGTACGTATAAACGTATGTGTAAACGTATGTACGTATAAACGTATGTATAAACGTATGTATAAACGTATGTATGAACGTATGTATGTATGTATGAATGTATGTATAAACGTATGTATAAACGTGTGTATAAACGTATGTATGAACGTATGAACGTATGAACGTATGCACGTATAAACGTATGTATGAA
This sequence comes from Trachymyrmex cornetzi, assembly GCF_001594075.2. Lineage (NCBI taxonomy): Eukaryota > Metazoa > Arthropoda > Insecta > Hymenoptera > Formicidae > Trachymyrmex > Trachymyrmex cornetzi. The sequence goes on along the minus strand of NW_017296752.1, from coordinate 235,058 downwards.
CGTATGTATGTATGTATGTATGTATGTATGAACGTATGTATAAACGTATGTATAAACGTATGTACGTATAAACGTATATATAAACGTATGTACGTATAAACGTATATATAAACGTATGTATGAACGTATATACAGGGTCCGCCAAAAGTACCGGGACGGTCTAATAACTTTTGAAAAAATTAAATTTTCAAAAATCGCCGAAACACGTGATTCGATTTTTCAAACAAGCTATCTTTTGAGGGGGGATTTCGGCCCCCCAACCTCAAGGAGGGTGGGGGGCACGAGGGGGGCCAAAAATCTTAAATGGCAACATGGGTCGAGTGGGGGCTCATTTGAAAAGTATTTTCGAGACGAATTCAGACCACTGGTCGTAGATGGCGCTGCAAGCGTTTTTCGCGTGGATATTTCATTTTTAAGCGTTTAGTCGTAGTAACGTTAAAAATGATGTAAATCGCCGAAACACGTGATTCAATTTTTGGGGGGATTTCCCCCCTCAAAAGATAGCTTGTTTGAAAAATCGAATCAAGTGTTTCGGCGATTTTTGAAAATTTAATTCTTTCAAAAGTTATTAGACCGTCCCGGTACTTTTGGCGGATCCTGTATAAACGTATGTATAAACGTATGTATAAACGTATGTATGAACATATATGTACGCATAAAAGTACATATATATAAACGTATGTGTGAACGTATGTATGAACGTATATATAAACGTATGTATAAACTCATGACAAAGAAGTACATATGTATGTATAAACGTATGTATAAACGTATGTATGTATGTATGTACTATGTATGTGTGTATAAGCATATGTATGCATATATAAACGTATGTATAAACTCATGATAAAGAAAGACGTAGAATGACATGATAAAACGTGTTGCGACACGTTCGAAATTCTTGGAATGAAGGGGATAGCCTGCCCCTTCTTCGATTTTGAAAGTATTACTATATACGTCACAATTTACGAGGACGCGATCAAGTCTTGCGATACCCGCTTGTACAAACGGTTGAAAATGTACTTCGCCAAAGAGAACAGCGCATCGAACGACGTGAAGAAGGAATATAACATGTAAGTTTCAACGTTTTATACAATAAATAACGTTTTTTTTTTAACATTATGTATATACACAGCATGGAGCGTCGCGTGGTGCGCTTACTGAGCAGACGTTACGACCTGACGAGTACAGGCTACAAATATTTGGAAATTGGAATCAATGTTGGTCCACCGAGTTACGTGGCGATCGCCCTGGGAGATCATCGCGGACACGGGCTGTCGCTGTCTCTCGAAACGTGGAAGGG
>NW_017296752.1:228207-233524 GCF_001594075.2 Trachymyrmex cornetzi | reverse complement strand
CCAAATATACGCGATTCTCCAATATCGCGTCCAAGAATGCTATACGCGATAGCGACATCTTCAATGAACATCGGCTCATCGATTGCAAACTATTAGCTCTAGTTTTTTAAATACGTACGAAAAAACGGTGTGTAATAAGATGTAAATAAAAATAAATTCGTTCGCATCACTATATATATGTACTTCCTTTTACTACCCAACCATCATATTTACTACCAATCCTTTGCGCTAGTAAAAAGAATAAGAAAAAACGCAACGCATTGTGAAAATTGAGTCATAAACAGACAATGGAAAAAAAGGGTGTCGTACTTGCATTCTATCGTTGCATACTTTCTTTCCTAACGGTCGCCCTTGTTATTTATGCATTTTTTGTCTAAATTCTATAGACTGCAAACATTTATTTATTTAGGATTAAATTACAGTTATCACCACAATTTGAAAGATACCGAAAGATCCGCGTGGACGTTACATACTGGATTATAAGATAGTGGAACATAGGTTCGTTTTAAGTTATAACGGTCTAATGTATTCGTTAGTATTAATAATTGTGTTATTACTAGAATCAGGAAGTTTGTGTTCTATTCATTGAAATTATGCTGAGCTGTGATGTATTAAGTAAGAGATGACGAGTAACGTTAAATTAACATAATCGTACAGGTATGTAATAAGAAAATAATTAAAATAAATTTAGTTAGTTTTGAATATTAAAGATATAAAATTTGATAGAATCTGGTAACTCTGTGCGATGTAGCAAGAATTTGATGTGACAAAGGTGATCAGCAAAATATGAAGCTTATGTGACGGAGAGGAAAAAAAAAATTATGACTTTTAAAACGGTGTGTAATAAGATGTGAATAATAATAAATTCGTTCGCATCACTATATATATGTACTTTCTTTTACTACCCATCCATCACATTTACTACCAATTCTTTGCGCTAGTAAAAAGAATAAGAAAAAACGCAACGCATTGTGAAAATTGAGTCATAAACAGACAATGGAAAAAAAAGGATGTCGTACTTGCATTCTATCATCGCATACTTTCTTTCCTAACGGTCACCCTTGTTATTTATGCATTTTTTGTCTAAAATTCTATATACTGCAAACATTTATTTATTTAGGATCTTAACCGTTTCATTTCTTCCATAAGTGTTCCTTGTGCTGCGCAAAAGTAAAACGTACTCTAGGCAGAGGATTGCTATGGCAAAGGACGCTTCTCGACGTCAGTCTCTGCCGAATCTCGTCCGCGTGTGCTACACGAGCATAACGAGCAGTTTTGAGCTATCGATTGAGCGTATGTAGATTCGTTATTGACGTCTCGATCCTTCGGAACTCGTGGAAAAAAGTAGCCACAGTATTGTCGTTGCGCGTGGTTTAGCGTCGAGTCTTGCTGCGTGTTACAAAGAGTGTATCACGAGCTTTTTTAAATTTAAAAAAGTGTAAAAAATATTTAGCGACTTACGCGATAATTTGTGTGTGCGACTGAGAAAACAATAAAAGACATGGAAGACAACGAGCCTCCACCTAAAAAAATATAATTAATTGAGGCGGAGGACATCCTCGTCAAAGAGGATGTCCACATGGAGGAGGACGTTGTCCGCATGGATGAGGACGTCGTCCTATGCGAGGAGGAGGATGAGGACGAGGTTCCCATCGTGATTGATGGTTGGGAGGAGGAGAAAGAGGAGGAGGAAGTCGCATACATCAATGGCTTCCCCTTCTACATTAACAACGTAAGCGGCGAGGAATGCGTCGCATTTATGAGCTCCTCCAGCTGCATGACGAGGAGGAGCTGATCCGCGTCCTCGTGGAGGCTGAGAAGGAGGAAGAGGAAGCCGAGGAGTAATCAACACGAGGAGGAAGAGGAGGAGGAGGAGGAGGAAGAAGAGGAGGACGAAGTCGAGGCTGATAAGCAGAAATCGACGAGGAGGTAAGTCTTATTTGATATAATTCATTATAATTTTTTTGGACGCCCCCTCGCCTACGAGTACTCCCCGCGCTCCGCTTTCCCTCGCCTACGAGTATCCCCCGCGCCCCGCGCTCCCCTCAGAGGACCTGAATTAGAACTCGCCTACTATACCTACTCTCAATAATTACGAAACTTGGTTGTATTTAGGTATTTAAAATAATTAATAAATATTGTTTCTATAGAAAAATTACATTATGCTACATCTTGATCGAAAAACGGTTGGAGCATATACCCTTTGTAACACTTTTCGTTTTATAACTATTTGTTTTTGTATTGTTTTTTGTTCATGGCAATATTTTCTTTTTTTGTGATGTTTTTTGTTATCTTGTACGTGACTGCAGTCCCCAAAATCTTACTGCCATTCCGCATGACGTTATACCCTCACCACCGAAGAATCCCCGCGCTCCGCTTTCCCTCGCCTACGAGTATCCCCTGCGCCCCGCGCACCCCTCTAGCCCCATGGGTTAGAACCGGTCTAGTATATCTACTTGCAGGGATTATTGGGTCATCATATGTAACTATTTGGCATAATAAAAGTTTCAAAAATCGAGGTACCGAAAACGGGCATTTTTTGCATGGAGCTTGCGGAGACTCTTTATAAAATATTTCCAAGTAGAACTAAATTTTATTGAAAGATTTATGATTTTACTTCGAGTACCATATATTTTTATGGGGAGAAGTTGTCTAAAATGACCACCTAATATATTAATTTTTCCACCAAAGGGTAAATCATTATTCATGATATCACGTAATGTACGATCCATAATTTCTAAAACATATCGTGGTGCCATTGGCGCTTCATCCCAAATAAAAATATCTGTTTCTTTCAAATAATGAGCTTCCTTGGATTGGATTTTAATATTAGATGGTGAATCAACAAATAACGGAACTGGTAATCCAAATGTTTTATGAACTGTTCTTCCTCCTGGCAATAACGTCGCTGCAATGCCCGTAAAAGCCATTGTACAAATATGTTGTTACGTCCGGCCCCTCTTCAAAACATAATTCTGTTTCGTTTTCCCGAATATTTTTGTTATTTAATCTTTTTATTTTGCGCTAAATTAATTTCGTTCTTACATTCGTCTATCTACAATCTTTTACTAAAATTGCGAAATTCGTAGCGGAAATCTTACCCGGCGACGCGCTATTCAGTCATGCCGATGACGCGTGGCGCGCGTACCGCGAGAGCCAATCGGAGCACGCGGCGAAGGGCGCGTGCCTTGTGCTATTTCGTTGTGACGAAATACTAAGTCAATTAACTCCGCGTGGAGTAAAGAATTCCTTTTCGTAAATTATGAGAGTTATGTCATTGCCGCCCTACGCGTAATTAGAGAGAATTAGCCTGCTCTGAACGCTTCAGCGATTATAATCCTCTAAAATAGGAATAAGTTATCTAGCGCCAATCACGGCTCGCGGTGCACGTGTCGCTCGTTGTTCCGGCCTCGCGATGGGACCTCAGCCACTCTGGCTAAGAATATGTTTAGTTTTGAAGTCTCTTATTGCATTAATATGTTTCTTTAGTTAATTAGTCGCCTTTGGGTCGCCACGACCGCCTGAATTACTTCAAAAAACGAATAGATAATGTCAATTAGTTGTTTTAGCGAGTACCGGCCGGGAGTCGGGAGGTAGCAGAGCGGACCACGGAGAGAGACTGTGCGGACCGCGGAGAGAGGCCCTAAAGTTAATTTGTTAATTATATTAAAATTCTGCTAATTAACGCGGAAATAACTCCATTTCTTAATTTTAAATTAGATTCGCGTAAACCATGCCGAGTTTTAAACCGATATGAATGATATTTTGGGAGAAAAACCTATTTTTCGTTTTAGTCACGTACGCCCAATTCCGGGAAAATTGCGCTCCCCCTGCCTCCCGACTCGCGGTTGCCACCGAACGGCGCCTATATAAACAGGGCGAAAATCGAGCCTAGCGTCATTTTTCCTTTGGCTAGACATAGGAAGTCATTATTCTTCAGTCCTCCAAGACGAAAAGAAGGCAGGATATTGGATCCTTGTAAAATATCTCAATAAATCGCAGAATTAAAGTACGCATGGCGTAGTTCAATGGGTTCCCACCCTCTGTACTCCCCAAGCTGACTGCGCTTGTAGGAGCTGCTCAGCTTTCCCCTTTCTCCCAAGCTAACTGCGCTTGTAGGAGCAGCGCAGTTCGTCCCTGTCCATAGAATTGACTGCGCTTGTAGGAGCTGCTCAATTCCTCCTTATTTTTCACTACTCATCTATAATGAATCTCTTTATTCTCTAATATCGATTAATCAACCGCGTTACATAAAATCCTTTCTCGTAGAATGACAAAAAGGGGAAATCGCACAGGAAGGCGGATTCAAATCCAGTGAATGTTCCAAGAGTTCAAGATCGCTCGGGAATTCGACCCGTATTTCCGTCGGATGCTTCGGTTCCTTTCGAGCCGGGAAGTTGCCAAGGGTGTGACGAACCGTTGGATGTAACGGGGAAACCCCGCGCACCGCCGCCTATCAAGAAACGGAGCGCCAAAGCCGACGCGACCGCCTCTGCCAGACGAAGCACACGGCCCGCGAACATCTCCCGACAGTCTCCTGTCAAAAAGGCGCCACCTCGCCACCCCCCATTTGTCGTCTCCAACGTACCGGGACATCATATATTAAAGCGCGTACAAACCGGGTTTGTAATAAATAAAAATATTAATACTTATTTAGCGTTATATTTCGTTCTCCTTAATCCTCCTTCGTATCCTATCACTTAAAGGTATGAAGTGATGAAACGGCTCAATTGCTGGGAACAATAATAAATATTTCGATACTTTCCAACTCGATATTAGAGTCTCATTTACAATTGGAGTATTAAGCCTGATGGCGAGCTCAATAAAATTCTTAAATTACTCAATTGAATGAATTATCATGGCGCACTCATATAGAGAAAATTTTGAGTTCTAATTGAAAGAATATTAATGAATGTCACGTCCGGGGCGCGCGAGTGTGGATGCCCCTCGGACGCGGCGTGGGCTCGTCCAACGACGGCTCGGCGTGATTTTCGCCCCGAGCGGCAAGGGCGGTAATCACGGTTACCGGAGTTAAGGAGGGAGGTTGACTATCACAAAATGGTCACGTAGAAATTTAAAAAAAAAAATTCGCGGAGTTTATTATTAATTTATTACCTTATTACTAACGACAGGCGGCTATTGATAGGGGGAGCGGCAGGGGGCCCTGAAGGGGGCTCTTGCTCTCCGCTCGGAAGGCCGGCCAGGGCTCTGTCTTGAGCGACTGGAGGTCCGGGTTAGGACGCTCTGAAGGCCCTGAGAGGGGCTTCCTAGAACGGATTTCAAGGAATGAGAGTTAAAAGGGATGCCTCGGCGGCCC
>NW_017296752.1:227165-228145 GCF_001594075.2 Trachymyrmex cornetzi | reverse complement strand
CGGGAGAAGGGATAATAATGACAAAAAAAATATAAAGAAATAGAAGACTAAAAGTTTATTTGATTATTGTTTCAAAAGTAAATCAAAGAACTAATAATATATGTGTGTAAATGCAGAGATTAATTGCACGCGATTACCTTCGCAGAAGGCGAGGCCGTTTCCGCAAAATAATTATTTATGACAGACTAAACGGAGAAAAGTGCGACTAAACGGAAGTGTCACACGGAACTCACTTTGCGGCGCGGTGATGTTCGGCTATCCTGGAATATGGCTATTTTGGACGATGGGCCTCAGGATTTTCGCAAACGCACCCTGCTTCTACGGACGCCCCTCAGAAGAAGTCTAACAAGCACTTCCCGCTTCGACATTCTGATAACGGCACTCCGTTTCTCCAAAGTCTGAGACCGACCGAAAACGCAACCTCGAGAACTCTAATGTACTGTACTGATGCAAACTCTAATACTCGTAAACTCTGATAATAATAGTGGCCGAAACTATAATGGTCGCAACTGACTTTGGTGTGCGCTTTTATATAGTTAGAAGTGGTGGTGCTGAGCGGGAAAGGGGGTTGACCTGTCAACAGTTACCGGAATCTTTTGAATTGTTCTAGAACTTTCGATCTAATGATATTTCATTAGATTTTACCGCCTTAAAGGAAGAATTTGCCAAATTTAAGTGTTGACAGGGCCCTCTTAGTCGCTCCGCCCCTGTGCTGCACAATGTGCAGTCGCTGTGCGCGTTTATTCGCGTTACATTTCGCCGAATGATGTTTTCCCTTTTTTATGTATAGAGGTTAAGTACAGAGCGTTCGTGCGTTATTTGTATCGCGGAACTTCTAACGGACTTCCGCAATTTTGTTAGAAGCTTTTGGTGCACTTGCGGATGTCATTCAGCTACGTATTCTCGAACATAAGCGCAGTATTAGCCGCTTTATGAATCGGCGCAGTCAAATTTGCAGTTGCAATTACTGAATTTAAATG
>NW_017296752.1:224776-226970 GCF_001594075.2 Trachymyrmex cornetzi | reverse complement strand
CCGCGTGATCACGGTTCGCGAGGATTTCGCGGCTGTCGCGACAGTTCGCGTTGCCACGGCAACGCGTCTGGCTTCGTTAAAAGTGACGTTCGCCTGCTCGCAATTTTCGGCGGACGTTACAATGAGTAATTTTAATTAAATTTTTTTTTAGATCAAGCTTTAATTGATTCCTATAGCACGCGATACGCCGATGTTAGCGCTCTCATGGGTTACCGCTCGGCCTGAGACGCGCGCATTTTCTGACCATACCTCTCCCATTCTAATAAACACTCCACCACTCTCCAAATCTTGTATCCTATCCGCCGCCGCGCTGAACTGCTTTTCGCTTCCCACTCTGTATCCAACAGCGACGCGGTCGCAAAATATAACGCAGGGATATTTATAAATATCAATATCGCACTCTCAAGTAATCGGTGACGGTGGCGGGACGCGGCAGAATTGAATTCGTAACATAATTGGTAATTATAAGGTGAGAATTGAATTCGTAACATAATTGGTAATTATAAGGTGAACCGCTGAATCTTAATTCAATAATTCAGAAACACGAAAATAATTAAAAATAGTAATCGGCCATTCGCGCGCTAGTTAGAAATCCAATAAATTCTCCATAATATTTACGTTTAAACACGTGTGGGGGGGGGGGAGCCGTAACATAATTGGTGACAGCGGTGGAATATTACGCGAAGCCGCTGCATCTTAATTCAATAAATTGGCTTAATGTTTTTGTTTCTACACATTACGGCGACCGAGCCGTAACAATGTTTATTTCGAATTTTGGCTAAATGATAAATAGTCGTATATATAAATGTTTTACCAGAACCACCTGGACCATCAATATAAACACAATTATTACTAAGATCATTAGTATCTAATTTATTTAATATAAAATTTACTATTTCTTTTTGCTTATAATTTAATTGTTCATATTGTCTATTACCAATTTCCATATCTTCTTCAAGTGTCATATAATTATTCTCTTTATTATTTTCTATTAATTGTATCATTTGTGGAAAATCTGCAAAACTTTTATCTTCAGCATTAAGCATGGTATTAATTTGTATGTATACTTTTTTTGTCCTTCTAATAGTCAAAAGTGTCGAATATAATCTTCCGACAATACTACTTTAAAATTTTCCCAGAGTTCTTCAGGATGTAATGGTTGATAATATAATAATGTTGAAAAATATAAGCAGACCTTCAAAAATGTAAACTTTTAAAAATTGAAATTATTATGTAACAATATATATTACCATGAAAAGTAACCGATATATCATTCAAAGTCCCAGTTCAAGGTGAACATGCATAAAGCATATTCTCAAAAATGTAAAGCTTTAAAAATTTACACTTTTATCTGATAATATATTATGTAACAATATATATATAAAAATTGAAATTATTTAACAATATATATTACCATGAAAAGTAACTGACATATTATTCAAAGTCCCAGTTCAAGGTGAACATACATAAAGCGTATTCTCAAAAATGTAAAGCACTAAAAATTTAAATGATCATCTGAAAATATATTACCATAAAAAGTATTTGATATATTATCAAAGTGCCAGTTCAAAGTAAACATACATATAAAGTGTATCCTGAAAAATGTAAACAATTAAAAATTTAAATGATTATCTGAAGATATATTGCCATGACAAGTGATATATTATTAAAGCTGCCAGTTCAAAGTTAATATACATCAAGTGTATCTTCAACAATTTCAACCTTTAAATATGTAAATGATTATCTAACGATATGTATTACCATGACAAGTAACTGATATTATTGAAGGTGCCAGTTCAAAGTGAACTTACATAAAGTGTAAATATATCTAAATTTAATTAATATATTCTCATGAAAAGTAACTCCTATGTTATTGAAGGTGCGAATTCAAAACGAACATACATACATACAAGTAAAACAGATTACAATTTGATTATAAAAAATAAGGGCGATATACGAGGGTCGTCTGAAAAGTTTTGAGCTTCAGTATGAAGATGGCGTTACTCGTCAAAGCCATTCTGGTATTATAATTGTGATACTTACGAAAGATATCTGTGACAGTTGTGGACACTTTGGACGTTCAGTTCTTGTTTGACAATCATTTGTATCATTTTGTAAAAATGGAAATTGAATATCGTGCTATAATTAAATTCTTGCATTTGAAAGGCAATACGTCTACGCAAATTAAAGCCGA
>NW_017296752.1:222864-224740 GCF_001594075.2 Trachymyrmex cornetzi | reverse complement strand
ACTCTGCCCCATCATTTGCCACCGTGAAAAGATGGGTAGCTGAATTTAAACGTGGTCGTACCAGCTTAGCTGATGATGAGCGTTCGGGACGGCTAACAACTGCAACCACCACCGATAACATCGAAGAAATTCATTAAATGATAATGGTCAACCGTCGAATTAAGATTAGGGAGATAGCAGAGGCTGTTGGCATATCAAAAGAACGTGTTTGTCATATATTGACTGAAGAATTAGGCATGCGTAAGTTAACCGCGCGTTGGGTGCCGCGCTTGCTCACTCTGGATCAAAAACGCATTCGAATGAACATTTCTAAGGCTCTGTTGGAGCGGTTTAATCGAAACGAGTCGGATTTTTTGCGTTGATTAATAACGGTTGATGAAACTTGGGTCCATCACTTCACTCCTGAAACGAAAGAACAATCAAAACAGTGGAATGCAAAGGATAAACCTGCTATGAAGAAAGCGAAGACGGTTTTATCGGCGGGAAAAATGATGGCGACTGTTTTTTGGGACAGTCATGGAATTGTGTTGATCGACTATTTTGAAAAAGGTAAAACAATAACAGGGACGTACTACGCATCATTGCTTGACAAGCTGAAGGCAGAAATTGAAAAAAAAAAACAACCGCATTTGAAAAAGAAGAAAGTGCTGTTCCATCAAGATAACGCACCGTCTCACACTTCGGCGGTCGCTATGGCAAAAATTCACGAATTGCGGTTCGAATTAATTGATCATCCACCGTATTCACCAGATCTGGCCCCCAGCGACTTTTTTCTGTTTGCTAGGCTCAAAGTTTGGCTCGGAGGACAGAAATTTTCATCGAACGAGGAGATCATCGCATCCGTAGACACTTATTTCGCAAAGCAAGACGCTCAGTATTATTTAAATGGATTAAAGGGGTGGGAGCATTGCTGGAAAAAATGTATCGATTTAAAAGGAGATTATGTGGAAAAATAAAATTGAATTTGATCGAAAAATTACTTGTTTCTATGTTAGAAACTTTTCAGACGACCCTTGTGTTATTCTTAGTGCACAAAATATAAAAGTCGTTTATTGAGATTTGGAATTTATTCCAAAAAAGCAACATTTGCGGGAAGTTTTACTCCATTATTTTATTTTAAAGAAAAGTGCTGCAGAATCGCATCGTTTGCTAGTAGATGTTTATGGTGAGCATGCTCCATCGAAAACCAGTTGTAAAGAATGGATTCGGCGATTCAACAGTGGTGATTTTGACGTGCGTGACAAGGAACGCGAAGGTGCCGAAAAATATCACCGAAAAAATTTGAAGATGCAGAATTGCAAGCATTACTCGAAGAAGATTCATGTTTATCGCTCGATAGATTGTCAAAAGAGTTAAATGTTGATAGATCCACTGTTGGAAAACGTCTACATCATTAGTCACCCCTATATTTCGAAACAATAACACTCAAAATAGGGTGGATCACCATCGAATCAAAGTCCGAAAAAACAGCGTACCTTAGGTATGATATATAAGAGCCCTTCGCGAGGACAGTAAGCACAGTTGAATATTAACTTAATCACTCGCGAGACGAAGTGCTGCCCGAATTACTATCATTGGTGCGGAGTTCTCGCGATCAAGTGCGTACCACCAGCTGGCGGTCCTCCCGTCTAAGGGAAGCGCTGAGAAGCCAACTCCGACCGCTGATCCTGCGAGGACTCCTTCCACAAGGACTCATTAGACTTTCTCTCTCTCTCCGCCAAAACCGTGAGTAATTACTTCTTCCACGAGGATCTAAAATTCGCAAACACCCCCTCTCCTTTTTTTTGCAATCGCTTAAGACTCACCTCTCTATAATTATTTATAATTCTCTGTCGTGCTCTTCCCTTTTCTTCTTTCACACTTATTCCTTTTTTTC
>NW_017296752.1:221102-222319 GCF_001594075.2 Trachymyrmex cornetzi | reverse complement strand
CTCCTTAAGGGAACTCCATCTCCTAACCGGAGCCTAAATACTGTAACGGACCCCCGCACCCAACCGACTAGCTGTTGTAAAAAATCCAAAAATGAATTCACCCCCAGTACTTCCGAAATTCCTCTCATAGACTTGACGGAATCTTCTCCCATCACCGTTCCCAGCTTCCCATCATCTTCCCACTACGAATTCACCCCCATTTCCTATTCCCCCGTTCCCCCAGAAGACGACACGGACTACGACGAAATCCTGAAATCAATGGAATACTATATCGAAATTAACAGGCCCTCTTCTCCTTCCCCATAATCACAACCATACACACACACCTTAGAACATATACACATGGAACACTCATTGCCTATACCGCCAATGCATTGAGCTGAAGCCAAGATAGGTGCGAGAGAGAAAAGTATAGAAGACCTAAAATTCGCAATGCGCATGTTCAGTTCCGTCATTCCGTTCGTCAATCCATTGGAACGAATGGAACAACGTAATAGATGGAATCACCTGACGAAATTGAGCATGCGCATTGCGAATTTTAGTTCTTCTATACCTTTCTCTCTCACACCTATCTTGGCTTCAGCCTGAGCGTCCTATTATCATTCCATGTGTATATGTTCTAAGACACACACACATACAACCGTATAGTAAAACATAGACATATTCACGTAATCTCCGTTGTCAATTAACTATGCTAATAGATAAAAAGGATAATACAATGCAATTTATAATTAAGGAAATGTATAAAATATTGTAATCCATAAATTGTTAAGTTATATTAAATATTAGTTGTAATTTAAATTGAGTCACCCTTCATTCTCTAACCCTTCCGACTCATTTCTTCACCTCGAAGATCATACGGGTCCTATCCCTGGTTATAAGGATTAAGTTCCTTGACCAAAAATAAGGACCAACGGTGGCACTGTCTTGGGCGGCGTAACAGCGCTTCGTATTTGCGTTTACCCGCACCAAAGACTCGCACAAGTGCTTCCAAGTTGTGGTACGCGTTCACGGAGCGATAAGCCACAAAAAGCGGTACAAGTTGCGCTTTTGGCCCCCTACCTTGGCCCCCTCCTAATTCCTTCTTTCCATTAAGACAAAAAATACTTTTGGGGCCTGAACGTAACAACAACAAAGGAAGGGTTTTCTATATCGTATCGTAACTGGCGATGAAAAATGGATCTACCACGATAACCCTAAACGCTTGAAAGCATGGG
>NW_017296752.1:218657-220052 GCF_001594075.2 Trachymyrmex cornetzi | reverse complement strand
ACTCGTGTTTAACTCGGCTTTCTTCTCTTTTGATGGGGTCATTTACAGACAAAAATTTGGAATGCCTATGGGTTCACCTCTGTCTCCAGTGATCGCTGACATTGTTCTACAAGACCTGGAAAAGAAAGCTTTAGATACTCTAGGTTTTTATATCCCGTTTTATGTCCGTTATGTGGACGATATCGCCATGGGTATCCCTTGTGAAAAGACCTCAGAAATTTTAAATATATTTAACTCGTTCCATCCTAGATTACAGTTTACGATGGAGATAGGTGGCAGTGAACTGAATTTCTTGGACATTACCATTATTAAAAACGAGAGATTGGAATTTGATTGGTACCATAAGCCAACATTCTCCGGGAGATACTTGAATTTTTTGTCAGAACATCCTCTTTCACAGAAGAAGGGCGTGATTATGGGAATGGTTGATAGAGCTTTCCTATTATCAGTTCCTAAATATCACAAAAAGAATTTAATTTTTGTTATAGAGACACTTTTAAACAATGACTATCCGATGGATTTTATATTTAATGTAATAAGTGAACGTCTTAAATCTTTGTTACATGGGAAAACATTGAGACAAAATACTGAGAATGAATTATATACAGATGACACAAGAAAGATGTGGTTCTCGTTTCCTTATGTGACGAAGGTTTTGGACAAATTTAGAGATATAATTAAGGATTTTAACGTCAATCTTGCGTTCTTCAGTAATAAACTCAATTGTTTTATAAAAACACATAAAGATCCAGTGCCTAATTTGGCAAAGAGAAATGTAATGTATAAGATTAACTGCAATGATTGCGACGCATCATACGTCGGGCAGACAAAAAGAACAGTGAAGACGAGAATCACAGAACACAGAAATGATATTCGAAAAACTAATAGCAATCATTCAGTTATCACTGAGCATAGATTGAATTTTAACCATGATTTTGATTGGGACAAGGTGGAAATTGTTGATAATGAACGATTTTTATACAAACGACGAATTGCCGAAATGATCCACATACAATTGCAGAAAAATGGTTTGAATTCACAGTCCGACACCGAATTTTTACATCATGCATATATATCGATTCTTAACGATCTAAACTGAATATAAGCATTAGTATGTTACCTACCTTTATCTTTTGTTGTCTATGCTTGGTGTGAATCTAACATACATGTTGTGTTTTTTGATTTGTTCAATATGTAATTTCTTGAAGGTTGACTTACGTATGTTTCATGCTTGTATTTAAACACTTTTCGGTTTGACTTATTCGTTTGTCGATCTCTAGTCTGTTAACATGACATACCACGTTTCTCGATATAATTTTTGATTTAAATTTTTCTAATAATGACATACTTGTGGAAAGTTTTTATTTTTTGTTGACGATTGTTGAATTTTGCGGC
>NW_017296752.1:210650-218635 GCF_001594075.2 Trachymyrmex cornetzi | reverse complement strand
ATTTGGATTATTTGTACATGGCTATGCGGGTGAGTGATTCATTGACAATTTATATAAAAATATTATTTTATTGACACATCTTGGTAACGATTATATTTGTCTTCACACACAGAATACATCTGTGATCGTTGCCACTAGCTTTATCAATCTTGTGTCACGATTTGAAGAAGATGGAACGAGTGGTCACTCTCTAGTCTAGCTATGAAAATTGATATGATTGTATAGTTCGGATACATTGAAGATGGCTCGAAGGAAGGCCGAAACGTCTGAACAGATTAATATGGAATAAATTCTTAACTCATCGCAAACGTCTACAGCGAATTTTACTCTCATTAGTCCTTGATTATTTTCTTGTTTTTGATATTTTCGAGAGTTATTATTTTGAATTTCGAAGATTATGTTGTGCATCTGGTGGGATCAGAGAGGTGTTATACATATATTATGAACTGCTCAAACCGTCCGAAATCATCACTGGCGATCGTTATCGACTACAACTGATACGTTTAAACCAAACTTTGAAAGAAAAACGACCGGAATGGGACAATAGGCACAACAAGCTGATTCTGTTACATGACAACGCTAGGCTACACGTTGCAAAACCGGTCAAGAAATACTTGGAAGGAGTAAAGTGGGAAATTCTGCCCCACCCGCCGTATTCACCGGACATTGCTCCTTCAGATTTCCATTTGTTCCAATCCATGCAGTCGGCCCTTTCTGGAGAACGATTCAATTCTTATGAAGATATCAAAAAATGGCTTGATAAATGGATCGCTTCAAAAGAACTAGATTTTTTTCATTCGAGGAATCCGTTTATTACCAGAAAAGTGGGAGAAAGTTATCGCTTCCGAAGGAGCATACTTTGAATAAACTCACTTTATAGATTTGTTTAAATTAACACATCTTTTTTCTTTTCAAAAAGGGCGGAAACTTATTCCCATACCCAATATTTATATACATGATTTATCGATCAAACATACTTTTGTTGTCATGGACACAAGAATGCTGTCAGTACATGATGATCGTTATTTAGAATCTAACGCAAAAACACGTTAAGAATTCTTTCTGAAAGGATGGCAGAGCAGATGGAATACATAGTACCGCCATGGGAAATTGAAGCTTACGTAGAAAGTTTGAACGTTTCGGAGCTCGAAAATGTTGGTACAAAAAGGTAAATCGCACTTTTACGTATTCCCTTATCATTCGATATAATTCAGAAATCGATGTAAAAATATGAGTTTCTTTCAGTTGGTTACACATCTTTTTCTTTTCAAAAAGGGCGGAAACTTATTCCCATACCCAATATATCAGTTAATTTACGGTAATAATTATTGTTAGATAATCATTTCAATTTTTAAAGGTTTACATTTTTGAAGATCTGCTTACATTTTTTAACATGGTCTGACCTTTTCATTGTAATGATATTTTAGACTATATGAAAATATAAAAAATTGTTGAAAAACATACACAAAGTGCAAATTAAGGTAATACATAAGAAATAGTAATACATGAAGCATAATAGTAAAAAAAATAATAATAGTAATATATATATGTATACTGTATGAAAATACATAAAAGCATATATTACAAAGGTATCCGCCAATGTCCCCATGGTAATGTCTCTGTCGAGTCAGGTACAACGTATCGTTTGTCGTCGTATGGACTCAGAGCGATTTTTGATTCGGGTATAGTGTATACCTCGTGTAATTTAGATCGTATACGCGATTGACGGCGAGTCATTTCGATCTCTTCATTCAAACACCTCGTGTAATTGTCGAACGTTATCGATCGCGCTACGACGTTACTCTTTACACCTTTCACCTTTTTAGTGTCCTTCTTGCCGTCCACCCTCACCGCGTACATCTTCGCTCTGAGTCCAATGAACTCGGTCATTAATGCACCGTTGTTCTCGTCCTTCATCAGGCCTGGTACTTTTTTGTTCGCTAGAGGCATACTGTACGCGTTGTCCGCCGGATAATCGCTCATGTCGAATCTAGCAACATCACGTTTCATAGTCTCGTAAACGTCCTCGCACTCGACGCGGTATATAAGACTGTCTGTGTCCGTGTACAAGATCTTACATTTGTCTTGAAACATCGATGACATGTACCCGTAGTGAAATTCGTACAAGCAGACTTTCGATATGTCGAGTATACACATACCCACGTAAATCGGCTTGTCGAACTTCACCTCGAGTTTGCGCATTTCGACGGCGATCAAATTTTCCGCAAAGACGCTGCGGCTGTGGAAATTCGGTTTCGCGATCATTGCCTCCGCGCCTTATTGCCCATATCCCATTTTGTTAATAATTTTACGTCGACGTGATTTCGAACATTCTCCGTAGTTTTGCCGAATACCGCGTTGTTCATTAATTTATACAAATTTTTTTTCGAAATCGTTTTTCGCGCGCGTTCTAAACTGCGTATTAAGTTCAATGTAATCGCGGAGCCAGGCGAATTGAGCGAATTGTAACATCCGGTGGATCGCTTTGTTAAGCGAAGACCGTGACGAGTACATTGCTGCAGGTTGCGGTAGTGGATAACGTAACGCTGCTTATCATACAGCGTCGCTAGGAGATTATTCTCGCGCTTGCCGGGCGGCTTATCGCGCATCGGACAGAACGATAGGTCAGTGTGTCGGTTCGTGCAGGCGCTGTGAATACTCGAGATCGACCTCGAGAATATAACCTATGGACAAATCCGGAGCGATCGCGCTCACGTCAAAGTTCGCAGCGTCTTCGACCCATCGAAATTCGGCGTACGGAAAAGTTTTACACATCGCCCATCCGTACAAATTATTCACGTCGTAGTACATAAGGTACGACTACGGTTTCGATGAGTCATACGAACGCATGTACTTGTTATTAGCCTGCGCGTAACATTGACCGTATCTGCCGGAACATTGACTGAGGCCACCGCGTATGCCACGCTCGATGAACATGACCATGTCGATGTCGGTGAGCAACTCAAATTTTACGCGCGTATGTTTCAGCATGGCGTCCCACGTGAAACCTGGTAGTGTATGATAATGCGCGGGATCGAGACTGTAACTCGCGACACAACTATTGCGGAAATTTTCGAAAATGTCAGCTATTAACAAGACATCGGTTTTCAAGTACAGATCACTGTACTCGCCGAGCGTTCGAATGGAGAATCGCTGCCATACGTTCACGGCGTGAGCGCAATCGCTCTCGGATACTGTATCGCCCGTCACTGAACTGAAAAATAATTCGCGCGATGGTAAGCGTTTGTCTTGCAATTACGCAGTCAACGTACTCCTACGGAAAGACACCTTTACGAGTCAGTAATTCAAACTCTTCGTCTAACAAAGTTGAAAATTCAGAACGTACAATTTTTTATTTATTTTTGTCGAGATACGACGCCAATTTATCGAAGCTTGCACTCAGAAATTTGCAGGAATCAATAAACCTTAATTGTACGCAATTTTTTCGAAAATTCTTTTCATTTTTGTCATTGGTGCTTTCAACATGTTTCGTAAACGAAATGTATTTTTCCTTCATTATCGGAAGGAGATCTACATTTCCATCGTACGCGGGAGTAATTTCTTTAATTATAAAGTGCGCGTCGTACCCCGATAAATTGTGAAATACAACCGGAATATGCATCGAATTTTTATAATTTAGGTTACAATTGGAATGCGCTGGACAGCGATATCTATCGGTTAAGTGATAATGATCGCGGACTCGTGTGTCGTCCGGCGCGAACAGTTTCCCGCAGATGTGACAACGCGTCGCGCTGCAGTACGCCTCCTGTTGCTGTTTAGATAATGTTTTCATGGGCACGTTGGCGGTTATGATCTGGAGACACTGGCAGTGTCCCGGCGCTAAGCTACGCGCAGCGCCACTACCGTGGCTACTTTACGCGTGCCGGCGAGTTGCGACAGTACGAGATTATCGGATCTCAATAACGGCTGAACCGATCAAGTTCTAAGTGTGCTCAATCGACTGCAACCGGTCGGGATATATAATGAAAGTGTTTTTATTTTTTCTCTACGTGCTTTACGAGCGGAGATATTGCGACGCAAAATACGAATGTGAAACTTTTATATTAAGAAACGTCATCATTATCTTCGTCCACATCGTCGTCGACCAGGAGAAAATGTCCATCTCGTTTTTTCGACACTAGAGGGCTTATGACTTAACCTAGCGATGGCAGCATTGCACATTCGAATGTGATCAACCACACATGACGGCTGTGATAATCAGCGATGGCAACATTGTCACATATACCATGTGACGTGCACGCGGCGCATTATTATTATAATTAATTGAAATTAAAATGAAATATAATTAATAAAATGAATTAAAATAAAATATTAATTATAATTAAAATGAAATATCGTATCGAGATTGTCGTTGAAGATCTAGGAATTTACCGCGTCGAGGAAGAGTTTGTATAGATATACAGGAATTAAGCATATAGGTGTTCGCCGTCGAGAAATTAAGCGTCTAGATGTTTGTCGTCGAGGAAGTGGGTGTCTAGGTCGAAGAAATGGGTGTCTAGGTGATCGCCGTCGAGGAAATGAGTGCCTAGGTATTCGCCTTCGAGGAAGTGGGTGTCAAGGTGTTCGCCTTCAAGAAAATGGGTATCTAGGTGTTTGTCTTCGAGGAAATGGGTGTTTAGGTGTTCGCCATCTCATTCTGACAGGTTTGACTCTAGATAGCAAGAGGTAAATGTGGCATTTAGTATTAACCGTTAAACTATTCAGGCCAGAATCTGTGACATCGATGGAACAGGGAAACACATATGAACACGTGAGGCTAGAATAAATATTCTCTGCTGTAAAACACATTTTCCGGTGTAAGAATACATTTTCTGTCCTTGTAGTTTATTTCAATTAATATTATCTTATAAAATTTTTAATAACTTTTATTGCAATATTCTTTCGTACGCAGGTTTAAGAAAGTGTCTGAAATGCAGTAGAAAGCGTGTATATATATTTTTTTATTAATAATTTGTTCTCTCTATTCTTTATAATTATGACAGAATTGATTCTTTGTGCTGTTTATTTTCAGATTTACTGAAAGGAAAGTCTTGAATTTGAAAGATAATGATTTACTTTTATGATAGTGTTTTCTCATTATTAATAACATACAATACAAAAATGAGTAAAGGACTCTTATAATTCAAACATAAAACAACAAGTAAAGAACAATTAATTAGAAATAAACAATATAAAAATGAGTAAAAGACTTATAATTCAAATATAAAACAATAATAAAGAACAATTAATGCCCATTTCCACCAACGTGAATTAACTTTAATCTCGGTTCAACTTATCTTTAGAATTAGAAAAAAGACGAAGAGCAAGTTGAACCGACATTAAAGTTAATCTATGTTGGTGGAAGTGGACATAATCTAAAACATCTAAATATTAGAAATATAATTATAAAAGCAAAAATTATCTTACATCTTTTTCGCGTTTAATTTATAGGAACATGTTGAAGCAAGCGAATTGAACAAACCTCTTATCTTATCGTTGTGATATATATTAATTAAATTCTACCAAATTAAAAAGTAAAGTACAATATTTTTTTTATTATTTTCTTAACTATAATGATATGTATCATGTATATAAAAGATTCTCTCTATGGAATTTTAAAATTATATACACACCTACCTTTTTAAGAAAAAGGTAAAAAAAGCGCTAAGCATTGGTGAAACTGGCCCAAATGGTGCTTCTCTTAAAAAATCATCATTTGGGCCAGTTTCACCAACGCCAATTACTTAATCGGCCGTGAAACTGATGACTAATCACGTTTGCTGTTTAGTAGAACTAATGATATGTATCATTTGTATAAAAGATTTGATATCAACAACTGGCGCCAAGTTAAATTTTACCATTTTAATCGTTCCAAAGAAAAAATATAATAGTAAATTTAATTTTTTTCTTAATTTATTTAACTCTAATGATATGTATTATTCGTATGGAAGATTTGATATCAACAAAATTGGCGCCAAACTAAATTCATCAACATTTTAAGTATCATTCGTAAAAAAATTTGATATCAACAGTTGGCGCAAAGTTAAATTCCATGTAATTCGAATACTATATTAAATAAATATAATGTTAACTTTAATGATATTTATCATTCCTATGAAAGATTTGATATCAAGAACTGGCGCCAAGTTTGATCCCACTTCTTTATACCATGCCAAATTAAATAAATAATCAATATTAATCTAATGTTATGTATTATTTGTACGAACGATTTGATATCAACAACTGTGGTGCCAATTTAAATTTTAGAAAATGGAAAGTAAAACTCGAGTGATAGTATCTTTATTATTTACTTAATCCAAATGGTACCATCTTTAATTTTTATGCAATGAATCTTAAGTATACGTATACTTATTGAAGAATCTTCCAATTCCAATCCAAATGGTTTAAATTCCTCTTAAATGAAATTATTATATCACAATTCCTTCAAAGACGTTTCCTCTTCCAACTAAAGTAGTGGTTATTTAATTCTCCTTCAAAATATTAAAATTATATTCAAAATTTTGTTGATATCAAATCTTTTATATGAATGATACATACAATTAGAGTTTAATAAATTAAGAAAAAAATTAAAGTTACTATTATATTTTTTCTTTGGAAGGAATAAAATGGTAAAATTTAACTTGGCGCCAGTTGTTGATATCAAATCTTTTATACAAATGCTACATATCATTAGTTCTATTAAACAGCAAACGTGATTAGTCATCAGTTTCTCGGTCGATTAAGTAATTGGCGTTGGTGAAACTGGCCCAAACAGTTAAAATTTAACTTGGCGCCAGTTGTTGATATCAAATCTTTTATACAAATGCTACATATCATTAGTTCTATTAAACAGCAAACGTGATTAGTCATCAGTTTCACGGCCGATAAAGTAATTGACGTTGGTGAAACTGGCCCAAATGGTGATTCTTTACGAGAAGCACCATTTGAGCCAGGTTCACCAACGCTTAGCGCTTTTTTTACATTTTTTTTAAAAAGGTAAGTTTGTATATCAGTTTTACCGCCGATTAAGTAATTGGCGTTGGTGCAACTGGCCCACATAGTGATTCTTTACGAAGCACTATTTGATCCAGTTTCACTAACGCTTAGCGCTTTTTTTACCTTTTTTTTTTAAAAATGTAAGTTTGTATATAATTTTAAAATTTCATAGAGAGAATCTTTTATACACATGATACATATCATTAGAGTTAAGTAAATAATAAAAAAAAGATTGGATTTTACCTTTTAATTCGGTGGAATTTAATTAATATATATCACAACGATAAGATAAGAGGTTTGTTCGCTTCGCTTGCTTCAAGATGCTGTAGATTAAACGCGAAAAACATGTAAAATAATTTTTGCTTTCATAAATATATTTCTAATATTTAGATGTTTTAGACTCTTGTGTCCACTTCCACCAACGTAGATTAACTTTAATGTCGGTTCAACTTACTCTTCGTCTTCTTCAAAATTCTAAAGATAAGTTGAACCGAGATTAACGTTAATTCACGTTGGTGGGAATGGGCATTAATTGTTCTTTACTATTGTTTTATGTTTGAATTATAAGTCTTTTACTCATTTTTATATTGTTTATTTCTAATTAATTGCTCTTTACTTATTGTTTTATGTTTGAATTATAAGAGTCCTTTACTCATTTTTATATTGTACGTTTTTAATAATGAGAAAACACTATCATAAAAGTAAATCATTATCTTTCAAATTCAAGACTTTCCTTTCAGTAAATCTGAAAATAAACAGCACAAAGAATCAATTCTGTCATAATTATAAAGAATAGAGAGAACAAATTATTAATAAAAATATATATATACACGCTTTCTACTGCATTGCAGACACTTTCTTAAACTTGCGTACGAAAGAATATTGCAATAAAAGTTATTACAAATTTTATAGGATAATATTAATTGAAATAAACTTGTAACGATGCACCCCTAACTGCATCGTCCCCGGCAATACTAACTCGCCGGATG
>NW_017296752.1:201503-209921 GCF_001594075.2 Trachymyrmex cornetzi | reverse complement strand
AACGACACCGCCTTTGTAAACACGACACACATACACATACACATACACGCATTCATACTCTGTACATAAATACGGAAAATATAGCTTTCTTTTACATCGATCCAAGTCGCGTTTCATTGCGATATTACCGCCTTGTCTCTCTCCTCCTGGCCGAGCCTCTTTGCGACCCTGGCCGCAGCCCGTGACCGACGAGCTACGTCCGTGCAAAGTCAGGTTGTTTCAAACTACCAGGACAGAAAATGTATTCTTACACCGGAAAATGTGTTTTACAGCAGAGAATATTTATTCTAGCCTCACGTGTTCATATGTGTTCCCCTGTTCCATCGATGTCACAGATTCTGGCCTGAATAGTTTAACGGTTAATACTAAATGCCACATTTACCTCTTGCTATCTAGAGTCAAACCTGTCAGAATGAGATGGCGAACACCTAAACATCCATTTCCTCGAAGACAAACACCTAGACACCCACTTCTTAAACAGCGAACACCTAGACACCCATTTCCTAGACGGTGAACATGTAGACAATACCTAGACACTCACTTCTTCGACGGCGAACACCTAGACGCCCACTTTCTCGACGGCGAACACCTAGACACCCATTTCCTCGACGGCGAATACCTAGACACCCATTTCCCCAATAGCGAACACCTAGACACTCACTTCCTCGACGACGAATACCTAGACACCCATCTCCCCAATAGCGAACACCTAGACACCCACTTCCTCGATGGCGATCACCTAGACACCCATTTCTTCGACCTAGACAACCACTTCCTCGACGACAAACATCTAGACGTTTAATTTCTTGACGGCGAACACCTAGACACCCATTTCCTCGACGGCGAATACCTAGACACCCATTTCCACAATAGCGAACACCTGGACACCCACTTCCTCGACGACAAACATCTAGACGCTTAATTTCTCGACGGCGAACACCTAGACGCTTAATTCCTGTATCTACCCTTAATTCCTGAATATCTATACACCCTCTTCCTCGACGCGGTAAATACCTAGATCTTCAACAACAATCTCGATATTTCATTTTAATCATAATTAATATTTTATTTTAATTCATTTTATTAATTATATTTCATTTTAATTTCAATTAATTATAATAATAATGCGCCGCGTCCACGTCACGTGGTATATGTGACAATGTTGCCATCGCTGATTATCACAGCCGTCATGTGTGGTTGATCACATTCGAATGTGCAATACTGCCATCGCTAGGTTAAGTCATAAGTCCTCTAGTGTCGAAAAAACGAGATGGACATTTTCTCCTGGTCGACGACAACGTGGACGAAGATAATGATGACGTTTCTTAATATAAAAGTTTCACATTCGTATTTTGCGTCGCAATATCTCCGCTCGTAAAGCACGTAGAGAAAAAATAAAAACACTTTCATTATATATCCCGACCGGTTGCAGTCGATTGAGCACACTTAGAACTTGATCGGTTCAGCCGTTATTGAGATCCGATAATCTCGTACTGTCGCAACTCGCCGTCTCGCGTAAAGTAGCCACGGTAGTGGCGCTGCGCGTAGCTTAGCACCGAGACACTACCAGTGTCTCCAGATATTTATTTAATTTGGTGTTCGAATTACATGGGATTTAACTTGGCGCCAATTGTTGATATCAAATCTTTTTTACGAATAATACTTAAAATTTTGATAAAATTTTGATGATTTTAGCTAGGCGCCAATTTTGTTGATATCAAATCTTTCATACGAATAATACATATCATTAGAGTTAAATAAATTAAGAAAAAAATTTAAGTTACTATTATATTTTTTCTTTGGGAGGATTAAAATGGTAAAATTTAACTTGGCGCCAGTTGTTGATATCAAATCTTTTATACAAATGATACATATCATTAGTTCTACTAAACAGCAAGCGTGATTAGTCATCAATTTCTCGGTCGATTAAGTAATTGGCGTTGGTGAAACTGGCCCAAATGGTTAAAATTTATCTTGGCGCCAGTTGTTGATATCAAATCTTTTATACAAATGATACATATCATTAGTTCTACTAAACAGCAAACGTTATTAGTCATCATTTTCACGGCCGATTAAGTAATTGGCGTTGGTGAATATCTTTTACGCGATGCGCCAAATCGTTGAGTTGTCGCGCGAAACACGTGATCGTTATCGCGACGAAACTGATACAATGATAACGCGTCATCGTACGAGCAGGGCTCGTAGTATCTTATACTAAACGCTTCATGCCGCTGGTACGCGTACGACGACTGCGCGTCTACCTTGTCGGGCTCCGTTTTCCATAGGACTCCAGGTCGGCGTAGACGATGAACGGCACTCGTTCCTGGTTGGGATGTTTGCTGAATTCGAGCCACTTTTCGCTCGCGCTCGGCAGTCGGATGCAACAGTCGTTCATCTTTAGGCAGTCCACTTCGTGCGTCTTCAATTTTTCATTCGAGCTAATGTAATGCAGATACCTGTAAAAATAGAGAAATCATTTTTTCACTCTTTTTAAATATAGTTTTTATTGGCTTTTCTTATTATACTTACCGGTCGCAGAAATATTTCCTATGCTCCTTTCTTGTGAGTTGCGTTCTCACGAGGCGTGACAGGTTCATTATCCATGCAAAGTGGGCGACACCATCTTTGCGTGGATCTTGCAGGTACAGCATGTTGACATGCTTCTCCTTCTCGTCACCGTTGAGACGTAAAGGGAGGACCTGTTCATTTTCAATGCCGTATACATTGATCGACATCACGATCAAATGTTCAAATCTAGAAATGTCTTTTAATGTCATCGGAAACTCAATACCCGCGAGATTTAACACCATAATGTAATGCGGGTACGATGACTCTCGCTCCGTGTTTCTTTCTGCAGGGTACAGAGCGGCGATCACCGACCACGCGAAGCACGCATTGTCCATGGATTTCACGTTGATCACCGCCTTCTCTAACATAATTGCTCGCGGCGATTCGATGTGACATCCCGCGTGCATGGGATTTAATTTGTTCACGTTAACAATCAAGTTGTGGATTTGCAACAGCGCCGTCGTGAGACAGGTTAGTATTACCCTACTGATGACTAGTCATTGCGATAGTAATCCTGCTCAGTACGAGAGGAGCCGCAGATTCGGACATTTGGTTCACGCACTCGGTCGAGCGGCCGGTGGTGCGAAGCTACCATCTGTGGGATTATGCCTGAACGCCTCTATCAAGGCCGTATCCTCTCTAGTCAAAAGTGGCAATGAGATCTCTAGGAGTCTCGTGAGTCGAAAGGCTCAAAACAATGTGACACTACTAGGCAGTAGGCGGCCGGTCCACGGACCGGTCATCGCACGAGCCCGGTTTTCCGTACGGCGCCATGGCCCGTCGTCGGGATCTTACCGCTATAACGGCACGGAGTCTAACAGTCGAACATGAGTTTCGCGAATTCGATGTCGAGACTTGGAATCGTCTGTAGACGACTTAGGTGCTCTTCGAGCGATGTCAAGATAGGCTCGACGACGTACCGTTCGTACCATTCGTGTATATCGGTGCATCGATAAATCTCAATGTTTTTCGTAATTATGCTTTTGTTAACACGTTTATCCTTCGTCGTGTACGAAATGTCGTTCCAATTGCGACTTTGCACCCACGAGTAGCGCGATCCTTGCCACCGCGGATTGTCTATGTCCAACGGCGAGGCGCGGACGTTTGGCACGACAAAGTTCTTCGAGCTGCTCGATGCACTCGTCGCATCGTTGCAGCCACACGAAACACTCCGCCAGAGTGGGGATCCAGTCGCACTGCTCCAGCAGTTCGCGTTCCACTCGCTCGTGATTTTCCATGTCTTTTTTTTTATTTTTTATTTTTAGATCACGTTGCACTCTTCTACGGAGCACTTGCACGTAACTCGTCCACACACGTTGCACCGCCGCTCCATATCTATAATTGCATATTACCTTAGCGCCATGATACTTTTTTAATGTGGAACGGCATGGGCCACACTGAAAGCATTCATCTTCACACGTGTCATGAAAAATATATTTCACCATGGCGGCGGCGGCGGCAGCGGCCGGCAAACGCATTTTTTCGGGGTGTTTATGTAAACACCGATAACGCCGGGGCCTTCCAGCGCCTTCCCCCTCCTTCCCCGCGCCATCAAGTACCCCCCGCGCCTTTCTCCCCGCGCCCCCTCAGATACCTTGAGTTAGAACTGCCCCAGTAATACTACTTTAATATTCAACGACAGTTTGTAAAAACTATCAATATAACTATATTAAAAAACTTTAGAAGGCAAAAGGGCTACGAGCCTGAAATTTTGTCTTTAAAAATATAAAGTTTGAAATAAAAATAATATATTACATATAATTATATTTTAACAAGTTTAATGTGATGGTAAATAGAACTTAACGCAAAAATAAACAAACGTTTCGATTCATATCGGATCATTATCAATGTTATATATAAACGTAAACAGTACATAATAAAAGAATATAAAAATTATATAATCGCTTTAGATCGCAAACTTAAATGTACGTAAATGGAAGAACTTGAGATGTAATAAGTCCGTATGTATGTTCCAATCCGGCAACAATTTAAATCTTTCGGCATTGTGTGTGGAAAAATTAATTTAATGTCTGGTAAAAATTATGTAAAATCATTAAATGTAGCAAAACACAAATGTTGACAAAAAAATCCAGTAAACGTTAGGTTCTCAAATAATATTAAGTAGAAAGTACAATATGACAAAAATTGAGTAGAATTAAATTAAAATAATTAATAAAACTAAACAAATATGTACAAAAAATGATCTAAGAAAGAGAGAATAAATGTGTAATAACCGATGTAATATGGAACAAAAAAAATAAACATAAAAAAATATTGATCGTTGAAATAAACACTATTTGAAATATGTCATAATTAACGTACAGAATATGTCATAATTAACGTACAAAAATGAGTAATTGGTTAAAAAATTAATAATAATATACCTTAACTATCATAAATCGCAGTATTATAAATTGCTCTCTCAATAATTCGTAAGATCGTGTACAGCTTAGTGTTTCTTCCATAATCACAGTTAAGCGACGAGAACCAAAAGAACATCTCACATACATGTACAGAAAACAAGTGACCGAACAAATTCCGGTAAGACAATTTCAAAGCAAACTCCAACGGAAGGGGTAAATTAAGAGAGGGGAGAAAAGAAATAGAAGGGAAAAAGATGGGAAGGAAAGAAGTGTAACGGGAAAGCATTATGAAGGGGAAAGAGCTTGTATGATGTTAGAATACGAGTCTGGTAAAGATTCAGTATCTTTCATTTTATTAATACCCTGTTTCTGTCTTTTGATATGGATCATTTCGGATACAAGTCTCTTGTTATAAAAAGATTCACTGTCAAGAATTCTAACGTCGTTCCATTTAAAGTTATGATCAAAATTGACACGGTGATCGGTTATGACAGTTGGTGACCCAGTATTTTTTCTGATGACCGCCTTATGTTCATTTAATCTCGTGCTCAACTTTCTCTTTGTTTGGCCGACATAACTGGCATCACAATCTTCACAAGAGATATTGTATACTATATTTTGATTTGACATGTATTCCAACTTGTCTTTGTCCCTCTTAATAAAACTCTTCAATGTGTTAGGAATAGTGAAAGCTAATTTGCAATGGAACATACTAGAGATACATAGGTAGGAAGCTCTCAGAAATTGATTTGACATAAGGAATAGTAAAATATTTGCCTTTAACTAGTAAATTACGTGTAATATCTTTATTATGTGTATGGGATTTTATTCTTTGTTCTATTGTGGAAAAAAGTAAGGATAGTGGATAATAATTGTCTAGGAAAATGTTGATAGCTTCAATCAAATTTTTCTGGTGGAACGATGGATGTGACAGTAATAGAATCTTGTCTATGGAACTGATAATTGTACCTTTCTTGTGGCAGAAAGGATGGTTGGAATAAAAATTGAGGAATCTACCGGAAAAAGACTTTTTATGAAAGATATCAAAAATAATTCTATTGTTCTGTATAATAATTTTAGTGTCCAAAAAACTAATTCTACCCTCTGTACCAACTTTCAAAGTAAATTGTAATCGGATATGTAATGAATTGAAAGTGTTAAGTGTGTCAATTATATTGTCAGATGGAAGCGCAAGTATAATATCATCCACATATCTAAAGTAGAATAACGGCTCAACCCTTAGCTTGCTAATGCCACTCTTCTCAAGATCTTGAAGAACCATATCAGCAATAATGGGTGATAGAGGAGAACCCATTGGAGTACCAAATACTTGCTTATAAATTTTTTTATTAAAGGCAAAGAAAGTTAACCCCAAAATAAATCTAACTGCAATGATAAATTCACTTTTTGGAATGCAAGTCTTCGCCGAGATGTGCTCCCATCTCCCATCAATGCTATTCAATGCTAGATCGGTAGGAGTATTTGTAAAGAGGGACACCACATCGAGCGAAGCCAAAACATAACCTGGGTCAACAAATCTACCGTTCAATTTTTCCACCAATTGAAAACTGTCTTTAATATGACTGAACGTCTTTGGTATACTATCATTAATAATGTTGTGCATAGAAAGAGAAAGAGCATATAATGCACCATTAATGGAAGATACTATAACTCTCAATGGGTTACCATCTTTGTGTATTTTGGTTAAACCGTAAGCTCTAGGAATAACACCATCAATAGTGAGTAATCTGCGATATGTAACATCGTCAATGAAACCATTACGCTTCCATCTTACCAACAAAACACGCAGGTCCCGAGTTACTTTTTTTGTAGGATCATTGGTAATCTTTTCATATGTATTCAAATCTGAGAGAATTTCCTCCATTTTTTCAATATATACATTATTGTCAAGTATAACCGTGACACTTCCCTTGTCAGCGTTAGTGATTAATAAATTAGGATGGTCGCTAATAAATTTCTTTGTGACCTGTAACCAATGACAAATTTGTTTGTCATATGAGTTAAGAGAGGGAAAATTGTTCTGAAATCTGTTAAGTATTGAAGTAGAATTATTTCTGACAAAATTTATAATATTTTTTGGTCTACCAATAATATTACATTCGATTTGTTTGATGAATTCTACCAAGGTCTTTTCTTTATTGTTCTTATTAATTGGTAGGCCAAATTTCTCACCAAGTTGTAATAAGAGTTTAACTTCCAAAGGAATGTCACTATCACTCAAATTGACAAACCATTTATTATGTAAGGTATCCAGAGAGGAAGTTTCTTTAAAGTATTGTGGTTGAATATCAATTCTCTCAGAGTCGATGTAACTGTCAGTTGGATTGTCATGGTGTGTGAGTTGAAATTTATTAGAATATTTGTTATTTATATTGGAAACAGAACAATTATAAGAAATAGGTTTAATATTGGATTTGGTAATTTTGCATTTCTTATGTAAAAGCCATTTAATTCTTATATTTATTCTATTAGACTGTTCTACGAAAAATGAACTATTTATATGATCCAAATATTTAAAAAACCCGCAACTTAAAAAGTATGGCAACAAAATAGGAACTGTACTAGAAAGTTGGAAAATGTCTGTTCTGGTAAAATTTAAATGACAGTAAGCATCCCTCAACTCTAGTCGCATAACTGTTTTTACATGATTTAATTGTAACCTTTGAATCTTTCTGTAAGAACTATTATTATACAGGGTGTCCGAAAAGTGTGGAAACGGTCGAATATCTCGAGAAATACACATCGGATCAGAAATCTGAAAATATACGTATTCAATGTTTTCAAAAAAGCTATCTTTTGGCATCTAACATGACTCCCCACCCCCACCCGCTGTGGGTGAAAGAGAGGGTAAGTTTAAAATTTTAAATGGGAACCCCCATTTCTTTATTGCAGATTTCACTTCTTTAGAAAAAGTTACATAAATTTTACTATTACAAACTTTTTTTGATGACAGATGGCGCTGTAATCAGCGAAATTAAAAAATGAGTCTAAAACGTTTAAAATATCTCAAGAAATACTCAAAGGATCAAAAAAATAAAAATGTACGTATTCAATGTTGTCAAGAAAGCTATCCATTGACACAAAAACTCTACCCCCCACCTACCATCCGCCGGGGGTGAAAGGGTAGGTAACTTCAAAATTTTTAATGAGAAAACCCCCATGTTTTATTGCAGATTTCGCTTCTACAGAAAAAGTCGTATTAACCCTTTAACGCCGAGATGTGCTGAATTTCGACATGGATTTCAACCCCCAACAATTAGCAGAAAAGAACGTAGACAAGTATCGGAAGGTCCATTTGTATGTAATAAGGTATCAGAAACGTGTTCCCAATAGTTAAACTTCGAAAACGTGTACTGTATACAATTTTCATTTTTCGATTTTGAGTTCGCAATGGCGCCTACAAGCTCAAAATTTTTCGAAATTTTACGAAATATTCAAAGGCAAAAGACGCTGCTTCAAATTTTGA
>NW_017296752.1:189587-201111 GCF_001594075.2 Trachymyrmex cornetzi | reverse complement strand
TCATGTTAGATGTCAAAAGATAGCTTTTTTGAAAACATTGAATACGTATATTTTCAGATTTCTGATCCGATGTGTATTCTCGAGATATTCGACCGTTTCCACACTTTTCGGACACCCTGTATAGAGAGACGTCGTTAGATTTGACAAGTTTGTACAAATGCGGAGGAAATATTTCAAGTCTCAAACAAGAATTTAGGAATTTTATGCTGACTCTAATGTTAACGCTCAATTTTATAACTATATTAGTTTAACAACTATCATTATCTCAACATTTTCATAAACCGGAAATAATAATAGAGATTATAATAGTAAAATTAGAAAATCGTAAGTATTTCCAAACTTATAAATAGTAAACTGTATTGTATATAAATACATCTTAATTTAAATGAAACAATAATAGAATACATACCTGTATATTTAAATGAAATGGATACTTAAGCGAACCTTCGTTTTTGTAAGAATTTTATATAATATGATATTTTTCTGAAACTAAAATATTTTACAAATATTACATAAAATTATAATCATACCTAGTAAACACAAAGTTACATGTAACGTACCTGTTAGTTGTAATTTCCCACTCAACAATATAACTGTAATATAACACGTGTGTTATATGACGGTTGATAGCTTCTTCCTTATGAACAGTCCTAGACGAAGAGGACAGAGATTTAGAGAGAGACACATACAAGAGAAGATTTTCTATTGACGCGGATTTCGATTCTGAACTTAAAATTTGAAATTAAAAAATGCCTAATCCAATATTACGTAGGTAAAAGATTCCAAATACGTTGATTCAGATTAAAAATGAAAATTTAAAGGAAAAGATGATTAACATTTTTTGTCGTTATTCAAAAATTGAGTAAATATTTGTGTCGAATAATGTAAGTATAAAGTGTCATTGACATAAATGTTTTGAAATTCGAAGATTTTATTTCGTCACAAAAAGACCAATCACAACAACTGAAACACCATTTTATTAAAAATTCATGTCAATTTAATATAAACTATCATATAGATCAATATGTAAAAATGAAGATAAGTTAAGATCACCTGAGGTCAGCGCGTGCGTAACGCGCGTTTGCGATGGGCTAATAAGAATATAAAATGGACATGTCATCTATTAAGACGTTACGATACATTTAAAGTTCACGAATGATACACATTAATATAATTTATAAGATAGAATATGTAAAGAATATGACACAACATATGTGGTTAAATGGGAATATATGAAATGTATAACATATGTCATTATGTATTTATGTGTGTGGTATAGTATTTATTACTCGAATGTGACTAATCAATACTTATAATTACAGCCAATATAAATGATCCCTTATTAACTGTTCGATAGAGCGTTGCAGTTTGCAATTGTAAAAAAGAGGACGGCAACAAATAGCACAAAATAAATAAAAAATAAAAAAGGTCGTCAATTTATACTCCCCCTCCCCCTTCTTTCGTTAGTTAAAAATTTCATACCCACGGACGAGATAAGTTATCGGCCCTGACTACGCGTACTATAACAAAAAATTGTTTAGACTTTAGATATATCGTAACGTCCGAATAGATGATATGTCAATTTTATATTCATAACAAAAATCGTGTAAGTTTAAGATCTAACCATATATCTTCTTTACGATTTTTAACATAGTAGATTATTAAACTTTATAGTGCATTATTATATAATTATGTCGTTAGAGCATACTCAAAGATTCGAGTCTTATAGGTTGATATACAGTCAGTTCAGAAAGTATTCATACAGAGAAAATATTTTTTTAAAAAACTTTATTTTTAAAAAGTAAATATTATCCAGCGAGAAAAAATAATATGTAATATTTATATCATATATATATGATATTTATTATATAAATATTATATAAATATTATAAATATCATATATATATATATATATGTTATAAATATCACATATAAATATGATGTATATAATACATATATATTTAATAATGTAGGATGATATTGATTGATGTAAAATAATGTTTATTAACTCAGTGTCTAGATGAGTAATATAAGGTTTAATATGATACAGAGGATCGTACAAACAAAGCAAGAACACACACTTCCTATTAGCTCTCGAACTCTCGTTCTCACCAGACTCATTCGCTCACCAACCTTACAAGAATTCCCCCATCTTGTCTTCTACCTTCTCTCATCAGATCTCGCGCCCTCTATCGGGTTCCAAAATAATAAAAAGACTCGGTCGGTGCGGGACGCTCCCCACATTCGGCCATTCTGCTTGGTCTTGCGCCTCGCAGGGCATATTCACACAGAAGAATACGTCTATTAACGTTCAAACTAAAGAATATTTTAAGGGGGTACTCTACTCTAAAAATTTCAAAAAATCAAAAAAAATTTTTTCACTGTTTTTTCAAAAATTTTTTCTTCCTGACCTTTCTGAGAAAACATGAGAAAACATGTCTTGGATTGGCAGATTAATCTTCGTAAGTAAAGATCCTTCATAAACGGTGCGCAAAACTTTAACGCGTTTTTCTCAAAACCATGTTTTTTGAACTGGTGCCCAAGATATCTCAAGATCTATTTGACCGATTAAGTCTGGCTTTTACGTACATCCTCAGCAGATGTGCCGCTATAGCCGGAACTAGAATTAAGTAAAAAAAATTTTTTTACGATTTTGACAACCTTCGAAAGATAAGAAAATTCATACTAAATTTTCAAAGTGCCGCCATTTTTTTAATTTTCTATTTTTTTATTCCATTCTAGTTCCTGCTATAGCCAAACTTATACTAATTAAGAATCTTTTTGAATTTTTTATTTCAGATAACCAGAATGCACGCAATCATGGGCACCGTTTTTTTTTACCATGTATTCGATAGGGTTTAATTAATATTTATATTCATTAATTTAGCTTTAAAAAATATTTTTTATGTTCTCTAAACATAATAAAATATATACATAAAAAGCTGATATTAACAATTTTCACTAATTTCTTGTAAAAAAATCCCGAAAAAAGCGTGTTTTAGAGTAGAGTACCCCCTTAAGTATAAAAGATCTTATCTCTAACTCTTAATCTTATTTTACAGTAAGAAAAATCCTTAACCTAACATCGATATAACAAATGGAATAAATAGGCTTAAACCTAAACTTGAACCTTAATCGACAGTGAGCCACGGCTTCAAGTATTCCGCACATGAGGATGTACGCATAGGTCCCTCATGTTCTCCCACCTTAATCACTTCGTACGTATCATTAGACTTAGCCTTTAACACGCGGTAGGGACCTAAATATTTCGCTCGCAGCTTTCTTCCTGGGCCCAATTGTGTTCGCTTTATCGCTACCATGTCTCCTACGAGGTATTTGGAAGCTGTTTTACGTCTAAGAATGTAAGTTCTACAATTTTCGGATTGCACTTTAAGAATCTGCTCCTTCGCTTTATCACGTAAATGACCGCGTTCTTCGTTGAATTGAGATTGAAACTCTTCCTCGATTATTTCGCTTAATCTAAGATCGGCTTCTCCGCGCATCTGGGTACCGAATAACAATGTAAATGGCGCTGTATCTATGCTACGATGATAAGTCGAATTTAGGATTCGCTGTAATTTTCCTACATGCTGGTACCACTTATCTGGATCATCAATAGTCAGTTTGGAAAGCACGGATATAATTACCCTGTTCAACCGCTCTATTTGCCCGTTTGCCCTAGGCAGACCTGTGGTAACCGTCAAATGAGTAATCATCTCAGCTTTGCAATAATCACCGAATTCTTGCGACGTGAAGGCTGTTCCTTTGTCAGTAACAATCTGTTTAGGGTTTCCGAAAATCTGTTTTTGTACTTCTAATTTATTTAAAACTTCACGCGACGTCGTAGTTTTCGTTGGGTATAGCCAAACAAATTTGGAGAAACTATCTATCACAGCTAAGATATGTTTATAGTTACTTCTAGTTGTTTCTAATGGACCTAAGTGATCAGCATGAAGGGTGTGCAAAGGTGAGTTAGGCTTCGGCAAAGGATGCAGATGACCTTCTTGCTTATCCTCCTTTCGATTCATCAATATACACGGCACGCAGCTTGCAATGCATTTGCTAATTTTTCCCTTTAGATCCCTTATAAAATATTCCTGCCGAACAAGTTCCTCGGTACGTTTAGCAGCAAAGTGTCCCCTTTCATGTATGATTCGTATAATGTCCGTCTCTAAAGATTTAGGAATAACCAACAAACTCGGCCGTCTTGAAATTTATAAAGTAAGTCACCATTCATGTGATAATTATCATATGACTTTTCTTTCGCAATTTCTATTAGAGCTTTAATTTCACTATCTCGTTCCTGCTGGTCCTTAACTTGCGGTATGACTGAACATTTTGATATAGCCATCACCGGATGCCTGCTTAAAACATCTACGTGTTTCATACGCACTCCAGGTCTATGCTCTATACAATAATCGAAATCTTCTAACAGAAGAGCCCATCGGGCCACACGAGTAGACAACTCTTTTTTATTCATCGTGCGTTGAAACGCTGCGCAATCAGTAACTATTTTGAACCGAATTCCTAATAAATATACGCGAAACTTTTTTAGAATCTCTACTATCGCTAAAACTTCTAACTCGTAGCTTGAGTAATTTCTTTCTTCGCGCTTAGTTTTCTTACTTGAAAAATGAACTGGGTGCACGATACAGAATTGCAATGACGGGAGAGCGTTGCATTAACACAGCCTCATACCCACCTATACTTGCATCCGTATGCAATTCTGTATCGTGACGGGGATGATATATCTTTAAAACCGGTTTTCGCGTCAATATCGTCTTTAACTGAGCGAACGCGTTTTCGGCTTTTCCATTGAAATTAAATTGTTGCTCTTTCCGTAGCATATCAGTAAGAGGTTTAGCAATCACTGAATATGACGGTATAAATTTCCTAAAGTAACCTGATAATCCAAGGAAAGCAGGTCTTTTAGTTTCGTAGGTTTCGAAAAATCAACTACAGCTTTAACTTTTCCAGGCGACGGGTAAATCTTTCCCCCTTCTAACACGTGACCCAAAAATTCTATAGTATGCTTAATGAATTGACACTTCTTAAAATTTATTTGCAATCCATATTCGCTAGCAGTTTTAAATACCAATTTCAACCGATTCAAGACTTCTTGTTCATTTGAGGCCGGAATGACCAGATCATCCAGATAAAGCAGCACCATGCCTTGTTTAACTAAATCCCAAAAGGCAGCATTTATAAATCTCTGAAACACTCGTGGCGAATTACATAGTCCGAAAGGGACTTTACAGAATTGATATTGACCACAGTGAGTAACGAACGCAGTATATTTTCTACTCTGTTTTTCTACTGGGACATGAAAAAATCCGTTTTTTAAATCTAAAGTACTAAATACACGGGAATCTTCTAACTTGTCTAATAAATCTTTGATTAACGGCAATGGTTGCCCGTCCTTCTCTATTACCCGATTTAACTTACGGTAATCGATGCAAACGCGGGGTAATCCGTCCTTTTTTCTCACCACCACTACTGGACTCGCATATTCGGATGTACATTCCTCTATCGTCTCGTCCTTCATCCATTCCGCTACTTGTCCCTCAACTATCTCACGTTCCGGTACTGGCAATCTACGGGGTTTCTGAAAAATTGGCTTCTCGTCCTCAGGAATAATTCGCATGCTTACATCAGTCGTTTTATATTTATTCGCTTCATACGTTGTAACCAATGCCTTAACTTCCTCATTAACTTTCGGATCTGTTGTATGACCTATGTCTATTGATTGTTCTTCGACTACGTTGACCCGCGCTATAAATTCAACACAGACGCAGTTTTACAGAAAATTATCCCATCCGCATTTATCGACACTTCACACGTAGTTAACAAATCGCTTCCGATTATCATACTAGTATTCATAGCCTCTACTGGAACGACGTGTACCGTACAATCAAATTGTTCCCCGATCGATTTCAGCACTTGTTTCGAAACTACCGAGAGAGCGTACTTTACTTTAACGTATTTTTTTAATTAATCATATTGTAAGCATCTTCGCGCATTAACGTAACTTGACTACCCGTGTCTACCAATGCATTTAAAGACGTACCGTTTACTATTATATTTTTTGACATTCTTGAGTCTGGTGGCACAGAAATTACTTTAACTACCGGCACTTTGTTACCTGTCTTATTTTCGTCAGTCGCATCGCATTGACTAGCTATGTGCCCGAATTGTTGACACATGAAGCATTTCCTTCCCAGCTCTTTCTTCTTGCAATCCTCTGACTTATGCCCTTTACCTCCGCAATTGTAACATCGCGTCTCCAACCCTGAACTTTGGTCGATCTTCTTCGTGGCCGAGATCTTCTTTGTCACTCCTGACTTCTTGAATGTATCGTCCTTTTCTCGAACCGTCTTAACTTTTTCTGAATTTTTCTTGCGTATGGCTTCATATGTTTTCATCTTTTCCTTGAAGTCTGTTAATTTTCTGGCACCGTACAATATTAACTTGTTCTGAGTGTCATCGGCTACACCGTCAATTACATACTGGATTAATGCTTCCGATTCAATTTTGCCTCACGATGCCAACTCTTTCATTGCCAGATAATACTCTTGTAGCGACTCTTCCTTCTTTAGTTTCCTCTTGCGTAACATCTCGTGCACCTGAGCGCTATTCACCTTGTCCGAAAATTCATCTTGAAGGATTGTCTTTAATTTTTTTCATGTACGAACAACGCCTTCACTTTCAATAAACATCTTAGCTGGACCGGATAAAGACTTTTTGGCAAACACTACTTTTTGTATCTCCGTCCACTCAAACAGGTCGGCTGTTTCTTCAAACTCCGTTATCCACCTCTCTATTGGATAAGTATCCTTTCCACTAAAATTTCTGATAGAATCCTCCACATCTCGATAAGTCATTGAAAACTTCATGCGCGTTTGACCCACTGCTCTTGCCGGACATCTCTCTTCTTGCTCTTCGCTTCTCGCCTCGTTATCGTCGTCGTTTCCATGTTTTTTGCCATCATTGATCTCGTCAGATTCACATTCGTCTTCTTCTGAATCGTCCTCGTCAGCTGTAGAGACAAGCGCATTGATATCCAATAGCCCATCCAGAATTCGTATTATTATTTCCTCTTTGTTACCGCTATATTCCAAACCAAGAATATTACAGCACGAAATCAAGTCGCCAATCGTAAGCTTGCGCGCGGATTCTAATTTGTCTGCATATTTCGAAGAATCTTTGCGGAACGTGAATCCTGGGAAATCCCTGAGACGCTGGCGATTTCTACGGTCGCCTTCTCTCCCGAAAATAAGGTTATGTAACGCAGTCGTGGCCGCCGTCGTCGCTGAACGTATCTTTAGCTTGATTGCTTCAATCTCAGCGAGACTCTTATAACCAATCATTTTATGGCGGTAAGTTTGACAATATCACACAAAAACACCTTAACCTCGCGCGTCTTTATCGTCTTATCACTCTCTCTTTGCTAGAGCTTGCGTACTCGCCTTTCGTCATCTCTCTTCGTCTTTCGTCCTCTCTTTTCGTCTTACGTCTTCACTTTCGTCTTTAGTTAGCGTCTTCTTTCTTCTATCGTCTTATCACTCTCTTTTTTGATAGAGCTTTTGTGCACTCGTCTTTCGTCATCTCTCTTCGTCTTTCGTCGTCTCTCTTCGTCTTTCGTCGTCTCTCTTCGTCTTTCGTCGTTGCTTTCGTCTCGCGTCTTGTTCCGTTCACACAATCACTGATTTTTCGTCTTTCGTCTTCCCTTTTCGTCTTACGACTTCACTTTCGTCTTTTTCGTCTTCCTCCTTTTATCTCTTGTTTCGTCTTTCGTCGTTGCTTTCGTCTTTTCGTCTCGTTTCGTTCGCACGATCACTGATTCCGGACGAGCCCCCAATTTTTGTAGGATGATATTGATTGATGTAAAATAATGTTTATTAACTCAGTGTCTAGATGAGTAATATAAGGTTTAATATGATACAGAGGATCGTACAAACAAAGCAAGAACACACACTTCCTATTAGCTCTCGAACTCTCGTTCTCACCAGACTCATTCGCTCGCCAACCTCACAAGAATTCCCCCATCTTGTCTTCATCCTTCTCCCATCAGATCTCGCGCCCTCTATCGGGTTCCAAAATAATAAAAAGACTCGGTCGGTGCGGGACGCTCCCCACATTAATATATATATTATGTATGTATCAACCAATAAAACTCGAATCTTAGAGTATGCTCTATACGTATCAACTATATATATAGGTTAATATTATATATATAGGAACATATATTATATGTATATAAGATTCAAACCTTAAATAATATATAATACAAAATACTATAACTTAAGAGGGCTACGAGCCAATAATTTTAATATAACAGTTATTAATGTTAATAAAAAATATATATATTAGGTATACAACTTTGCTTCCACCGTTTTCCTACAGACGGCTTTAGCGGTAAGTGGTGGTCGAAATTAATAGATCATAGACGTCATACAATAAATTTGGGCATCTGTCAACATAACCCCATAGAAACATTAGTCGATTTGTATCTGCATCATAAAGTTATTCTCGATTGAAAATGTCAGTACGAGCCAAATTCTCGTCATTTGCGGGAGGTTTTAATTTTCTGCTTCAATATGAAGAAATCTGCGGCTGAGGCTCATCGAATGCTCTCAAATACTTATGATGAGGTCGCTATTAGTGAAAAAACGTGTCATGAGTAATTTCAACGCTTCATGAACGGTGATTTTGACGTCGAAGACCGGCATAGCGGTGGAAGAGAGAAAGTTTTCGAAGATGCAGAATTGGAGGCATTACTTGATCAAGACTCGTGTCAAAATCAAGAAGAACATTGACACGATCACTGGGAGTAACTCAACAAGCCATTTCAAAACGCCTCAAAGCAATGGGAATGATTCAGAAACAAGGAAATTGGGTGCCGTACGAGTTGAAGCCGAGAGATGTTGAACGGCGTTTGTTTGCTTGTGAACAGCTGCTTGAAAGGCAAAGACGGAAGGAATTTCTGCATCGCATTGTGATTGGGGACAATGGGTCGAAAAATGGGTTCATTACGATAACCTCAAGCGCAGAAAATCATGAGGAGTTCCCGACCATGCTTCCGCGTCGACGGCCAAACCGAATATTCACGGCTCCAAGGTCATGCTCTGTATTTGGTGGGACCAGCTCGGCGTAGTGTATTATGAGCTGTTAAAACCGACTGAAACAATCACAGGCGATCGGTATCGAACGCAATTGATACGTTTGAGCCGAGCATTGAAAGACAAACGGCCGCAATACAACGAGAGAGGATAAAGTGATTTTGCAGCATGACAATGCTCGACCCCATGTTGCGAAAGTGGTCAAGATATACTTGGAAACGTTGAAATGAGAAGTCCTACCCCACCCGTATTCTCCAGACGTTGCTTCCTCTGACTATCACTTGTTTCGATCAATGGCACATGGCTTGGCTGACCAGCATTTCCGGTCTTATGAAGAAGTAAAAAATTGGATTGATTCGTGGATCGCCTCAAAAGATGACCAGTTTTTTCGACGCGGGATTCGTACGCTGCCTGAAAGATGGGAGAAAGTAGTGGCCAGCGATGGACAATACTTTGAATCATAAATGTATAACCAGTTGTTTACAATAAAGTCCCGAATTTCGGAAAAAACGGCGGAAGCAAAGTTGTACACCTAATATTATCTGGAGGTATGATTCTGGTAAAGCTTTAGTATCATTCTGTTTATTAATGCCTTATCTTTGCATTTTAATATGTATCATTTCAGATACTAATCTTTTATTATACGAAGCCTCTTTGTCTAAAATTTTCACTTCATTCCATTTAAAATCATGGTTAGAATTTATGCGATGATCTGATATAACAGATGGTGAACCCGTTCCTTTTTTTATGTCTGAAATGTGTTCATGTAATCTTGTGCTTAATTTTCGTTTGGTCAAATCAATCTTTCTATTATTTGCGGCTTGGCTGGTGATTTGTATTTGACTTTATTTTGTTTAGATATATCTTAACGTTCGCGTGTAGATGCCACGCAAATTCTATTTTAACGAATATCATGTAAGGTTTCTTTTCTTCTGTTTAAACTGTTCTTTTTAATTATTATATTTTCTCCTACATTTTATATTTAATCTTAAGTTTAATTATATTAACAGGAAATTGTTTTATTATATAGTGTGTCAGGAAGCTCAATGAGTTCGTATATTAACATTGAAAAGGATCCGAAATTGGATCGAAACGTATGTACAAGACATTGGAACGAATAAATCTTTTTTACATTGACATCCTGTGTTTGGCTCCAAAGGCATCAACTTAATGACGGAAGATTCATCTTTAGTGAGCCTATGTACAACCAATTACAAATTATTTTCTTATATTGTTTTTAAAGCAGTGAATTTGTGTTTTAAAAATAATGAACCACTGCTGTGACAGATTTCCTAACCTAAATAGTCGTCAACTTCAATATATTTTGATTCGCAGAGCAGTGCGACACTTTTTTCTGGTCAA
Organism: Trachymyrmex cornetzi; assembly: GCF_001594075.2. Classification (NCBI taxonomy): domain Eukaryota; kingdom Metazoa; phylum Arthropoda; class Insecta; order Hymenoptera; family Formicidae; genus Trachymyrmex; species Trachymyrmex cornetzi. The sequence goes on along the minus strand of NW_017296752.1, from coordinate 190,630 downwards.
ATCTTTATTTTTACGCGAAAACACATTGATTCAGTGTATTTTTATCAAAATTTGAAGTGAACGAGATCTTCTTAACATTAATTACCACCTGCAGTAAATTCAACTTCAGGAAATTAAACTGCAGACAAGACGGACAAGATAGTTCTATAAAATCCGCTTTCAATTCTGGTAGGAAAATTTCATTGAAATTAATTCCCGTTTTGGAACAGCATTTTAGAAAAAATTCAGTTTAATTTCAGCGATTTTTTGTTGAAAAATTCATTTTCAGCAAAATTTGAGTAAAATTTCAGAGAAATTTTAAGAAAAGTTTCTGAAAAGTTTCTACGGAAGTTCAGAGAAATTTCAGTTCAATGTTAGCGATTTTTCAGTATGTCAACTGAAAAATTAACTTTCAGTGAAATTTCAATAAATTTTTAATCAACAATTTTGCTAAAATGTTCCAAACATGGAATAATTTCAGCGAAATTTTTTCACCAGGGAACGCACTTCAAGTCGGAATACATAATCACAGCCTAATCATACAAAAGATAATATAATAACACATTTCGTAAAGTTATACTTCTCAAATGCAACGTTTCTATTGGAGAATTCAACGGAAATATTAAGCTGGTTCTACATTAGTTGCAAGCTGATCGCAAGTTTGTTGCGACAGCCAATATGAAACGTTGATTTCAAAATGCAAGCTTCAGATCGGCTGTCGCAACAAACTTGCGATCGGCTTGCAACTAATCTAGAACCGGTTTTACGGAAACAACCGAATATTAAATAGATTCAAACTTTAAGACCATTTTCGTCAAGACAACCTTAAATCAAACAAGAATTCCTCAAAGAAGAACTTCTTCTCCAAGGTCGTCTTATTTGTGACTATGAATTGTTACGCTCTCAAGACGATCTTGATTGAATAAAGCGGGGAGCACAGACTCTTGCATAACGCATAACACGTAATGCATAAGAATATGTACCAATCGAAGTTCTCCGTTTCTTTCCCTTCCATGTAATAGAGAACTCTGGTTGGTTCAATTTCTTATGCCTCATGTGATATG
>NW_017296752.1:189095-189434 GCF_001594075.2 Trachymyrmex cornetzi | reverse complement strand
CCGCTTTGGACTCATGAGGAGGGGAACGCGACCGCGTACCCGCGAGGTCCGGTGCGCGATATATCGCAGGCGCTCCGGAAGTGGAACGTCACGTTTTCGGGCGCGCGCGGAGACGACGCGGAAGCATTCTTGATGCGCGTGAGAGAGAGTCGCGGGTTATTCCCCGTATCAGACGAGGATTTGTTAAAATGCTTGCCTTTCTTTTTAACGGGGGCGGCGCTATATTGGTTCCGGACGCGGGGCGGATCGTATCGACGATGGGACGAATTTGAGGCCGCGTGGAGGGCGCGCTTCGCAAACCCGGAGTTCCAATTCGCTCTGCGCGACGAGATATGGCAG
>NW_017296752.1:187533-188760 GCF_001594075.2 Trachymyrmex cornetzi | reverse complement strand
GGCGGGGGTTGGCGGCGCCAAGAAACCCCCCTCGCGCGGGCGGGGAGGCGTCGGAAGGGCGTCATCGGCCGCGAGTGCCGTGAAATGCTGGAATTGCGACAAGATGAGCCATTTTGCGCGGGCGTGCCCGGAGCCTTGCCGCTTACATTGCTTCCGCTGCGGCAAACGTGACCGTCCGCGACTGCCCGACGTGTTCGGGAAACGCGGAGGCGAGTCGCTAGGGCGGGTCTCCGCGACTTCCGTCGATCCGACAGCGACCCGCGAACAGGTTTTTCAAGTTAACGTATTACAGTATACTTCGGACGCGCTCCACGTGTCCGATTCGACGCCCCTGCGATACTTTCGTGTTTTCATTGCGGGACATCCTTTGATGGCCTTGGTAGATTCCGGATCAGGTCGCACGATTTTCGGGTAGGAAGGCATCGCGATAGTCAGACGTTTGGGATGGCCCACCAATCGCGCTGCCGGCGTCCGTATAAGAACCGCGAACGGGCAGGTGGCGGAGATACACGAGGAAGTAAAATTGCCCTTGACTTTGGAGGGGCTACAGTGCGAAATCAGCGTGTGTCTGTTGCCAGATCTCGCCGTTTCTTGCATTCTGGGGGTAGATTTTTTGTGCGCTTTCGGCGTAGGTCTGGACTTTGCCGCGTCAGGGTGGTACTTCGCGAGCCGCCCGTGGGAGCGCCGAGCTTTCGAGAAGATTAGTGACCGCGTGGAGTATGCCTGCTGCGGACTCTCAGAGCTGACCGCCGAGGAGAAGGGGCGGTTAGAGGAATTTTTAGCGAATAGGATACCGAGGGAAGTAAGTGATCCCGGTGTCACCCCACTTGCCGAGCATCGCATCGACGTAAATTCACACGCGCCGATTAAACAGCGATGTTATTTAGTTTCCCCGAAGGTACAAGAGGCCATTCGGGAAGAAGTCGATAAAATGTTAGCTACCGGAATTATCGAAGCGTCTTATAGCGAGTGGTCGAATCCCATAGTAATGGTTAGGAAACAAAATGGGAAATATCGCTTCTGTTTAGACTTCCGAAAAGTTAATAGCGTTTCAAAGAAGGACGCGTATCCGTTACCGAATATGACCGGTATATTAGACAAGTTACGAGCGGCGCGATACATCTCGACGATTGACTTAAGCCAGGCGTACTTTCAAATACCTCTGACGAAAGAAAGTCGAGAAATCACCGCGTTTAGCGTCCCGGGTAAGGGACTATATCATTTCGT
>NW_017296752.1:186760-187005 GCF_001594075.2 Trachymyrmex cornetzi | reverse complement strand
GGGCGATACGAAAATTTAGACCGTATTTAGAGGGGTACCGATTTACCGTCGTGACCGATCATAATAGTTTACGGTGGCTTCACCATCTGCGAAACTCGACAGGTAGACTAGCGCGGTGGGCGCTAGAGCTGTTAGAGTATGAGTACGAGGTAGTGTACAGGAAGAGCGCGCTAAACCACGCACCGGACGCGCTATTGAGAGCATACGAGGGTGACACCGAGGCTCTAGGGGAGGAAGTGGAAACG
>NW_017296752.1:185077-185957 GCF_001594075.2 Trachymyrmex cornetzi | reverse complement strand
ACTTTCGATTCGCTTATAACACGGCTCACCATTCGTCCATTGGGACCTCGCCCGCATTTTTGAATACCGGTCGCGAACTAGTGGCCGCTAACACTGCGTCAACGTTGCGATTCAGCGACCGAGATCACGCCGCGAGATCCGAGGGAGTGGTCGACGCGTATGGAGGCGATGCAGTCGTTACACAGCTGGGTTAACGAAAATTTAGAGGAGGCGTACCGAAGGCAAGCGGCCTATTATAATCGCAAGAGACAAGATCGTGTCTTTGAAGTGGGAGACCTAGTATTGAGGAAGCAACACACCTTATCGAACGCGGCACAGAATGTTGCTGCGAAATTAGCGCCGAGGTTTCAGGGCCCATTTCGAGTTAGTAGAGTACGGTCATCCGTAGTATATGAGCTCGCTAGTTTAGACTGTACCCCGCTGGGAAAGGTGCATGTCCAGGACTTAAAACCATACCGCGCTCCCGAGTGAGTACACTTTGGCTGATCCCCTTTCCCCCTGCAGAGAGGCGAATCGTGCGCGCTCGAGGGGAGCCGACAATATACCGAGAGAGTGGTGGAGAGGGCTGTCGTGAGAGAAAAACAAGAGGGAGGCTGTCGAGGTCATGGAGAGCCGGGACCGCCGTCGCTTCGAGCGGAAATATAAAGCCCTCTTCCAGTCTATCAGCGAGGACTACCCCCACTTCTGGGCGGACCTGGAAGACCTAGCGGATGCCATCCAGCGGAGTCGCTGCGTGGCGGGCAGTGCCCTCGTAAGAGAATGGCCGCAGCAACAGGAGGCCGCCACCCAGGTGGGGCCCACCACCCAAGAGGCCACCACACAGACGAGACCCAGTAGCCGGGGGGCGGCGACGCAAACCGACACCGGGCCCCAGGCCATC
>NW_017296752.1:183892-184456 GCF_001594075.2 Trachymyrmex cornetzi | reverse complement strand
GATAAATTTTTGGGGAGGGAGGGGGAACTTTGGAAATTGAGGCGTGGCGGATCGAATGGCGGAGAGCCCCATTTGGTAGTGTCAGGTGGGGGGAAAATTGGGCCCCTCCACCTTTCCTTTAGCGAGTCCAACGGTTGGCCACCGTTGAGACAATTTTTGGGTGTCGAGATGTTTGAGGCGTTTGGGTGTCGAGATGTTTAAGGCGTTTGGGTTGTCGAGATGTTCGAGTCGTTTGGTTGTCGAGATGTTCGAGTCGTTTGGGGTGTCAAAACGTTCGAGTCGTTTTTGGGTTGTCGAGGTATTCGAGTCGTAGGGAGTTTTGGTGGCGTTCCTAGTCGCCGATACCCGGACGCGGCTACCGGGATGGGAAGGGGCCCCACCAGGTCGACCGCCGACGTTTTCCCCCGTCCCGCACGTTTCGCAGGGCGAAACTAGTAGAGACGGATAGAGTAACCGCGTTGGCAGCAAGCGACACTCGTCGAGATTCCTCGGTCCTTTTTAAGTAGGGGGGAGTTGTGACGTGACATTTTGTCCGTCACCGTGCGGACTTGTCGACGGCGGACT
>NW_017296752.1:183034-183313 GCF_001594075.2 Trachymyrmex cornetzi | reverse complement strand
GGCGGCGCGGGCCTGCACGGCACGCGCGAATGCCGTGACACGCGGAAGCCAATCAGCATGAATACCTCCCCCCGCAGGAGGGGGGGAGCGCTAAGCAGCCTGCGAGAATCCGCCGGGAGCTCCCGGACCTCACTCTTCCTGTGGACTAGCGAGCGTGTAAAGGAGGTGCGAAGCCGCTGTCGATAAGGAGGGATTCGAGAAGATTGCCGAGAGACTACCGAGGAAGTCGAGAGGACGAAGGAGCCGACGAGGGTGAGACAAGCGTCGTCATTTGTGAGG
>NW_017296752.1:181776-182058 GCF_001594075.2 Trachymyrmex cornetzi | reverse complement strand
TCTCTCGTGCCTGGCGCCCAACTTAGTAATAAGAATTACAATTCTGGCCGAAGAACCGCCTGGCTGTCGCAAAATTCTGCTACCGAGGGAGAGAAGATACTTTTGCGCTTTGAGTACCGAGAACACGCGACGAAGTTGTGCCGTTGCTGGCGAGTACGGTTACAGTACATGTTTAAGTATCGTTTAAAGTCAAAATAACATTGAAACCGGGCCTTAGCAAAGTATGTGTCATTAGTTTAGCCTTTATATTTAGCAATTGTTGCCGGCGGCGAGAGCCTTCGG
>NW_017296752.1:180591-181017 GCF_001594075.2 Trachymyrmex cornetzi | reverse complement strand
GATCGGCGCAAAAATAAAACAAAGAAAACGAACAAGAACGAGAACGGGCGATCAGTCGCTTTCTGACGCCGACGTTTTGCAACTTACGGGCAACTTGTACAGTTGCGTTATAGGTCGCTTCAGTAGAGAACGCGCAGTGCGTATCGTAACCACCCGGATGAGTCCGTCGGACCCGGGATGAACTTGCTGGATTCTCGCGAGTTCCCATTTGCTCGGAGGGAGCAAAGGGTTTTTTACAATAACGAGATCACCGACTTCTATATTTGGTGCTGCGTCTCGCCACTTGGTTCTCGTCTGAAGCGATAACAAATAATCGTGCGTCCAGGCACGCCAGAATTGCTCCCGCATGGAGCTCACTAGCTGCCAGCGGGAAAGGCAGTCCGGGTTGATCTTGAGCACGGATTCCTCCGGAACCGCGATCATCGG
>NW_017296752.1:177684-178163 GCF_001594075.2 Trachymyrmex cornetzi | reverse complement strand
CGTAACTTCGTGGTACTACTCGTTTCGCGTAAAACCGAGTGATGCGGAATGTACACGGGCGTAAGAGCGGTGTCGCGGGGACTTTCGATCGCGCTCATATGGCCCAAGGCAAGATATTCCGCCAAAAAGTCGTTGTACTGCGTGGAGAGTTCGGCGTGCCGACGCAGCTTCCTCTCCATTTTCTCGTAAAACACTGTTGCGATAGGCAGTGACTCGCCTATGTCGATAGGTAGTTCGTGCCTGAAGGGCAATCGAACGATGTACCGTCCTTCTGGAGAACGGCTATGAGTGGCGAGGAAGTGTTGTTCGCAACGCTCCTCCTCGTCGGTAAGTGGAGGGGGGCGTGAGACCTCCTCGTCCTCCCAAAATCGCCTGAGAAGCGAATTCGTGTCGTGCGTAGACACGTTATGACAGACGCCAATATTCGCTGATTCAATCCGGCCGCGACCCGTGGGGCCGGAGCGAATCCAGCCTAACGC
>NW_017296752.1:175188-175439 GCF_001594075.2 Trachymyrmex cornetzi | reverse complement strand
TCACTGCGCGAAACGCGTGGAGCAGCGTTCGCGAGAGTTCACTAGCTCGACGGAGCGTCCGCGAGTAGCACGATAAATCACTGCGCGAAACGCGTGGAGCAGCGTTTGCGAGAATTCACTAGCTCGACGGAGCGTAAGGAGCGTCCGCGAGTAGCACAACGATAACTCACTGCGCGAAACGCGTGGAGCAGCGTTCGCGAGAGTCACTATCTCGACGGAGCGAAAGGAGCGTCCGCGAGTAGCACAATAAG
>NW_017296752.1:174714-174970 GCF_001594075.2 Trachymyrmex cornetzi | reverse complement strand
CGGAGCGTAAGGAGCGTCCGCGAGTAGCACAACGATAATTCACTGCGCGAAACGCGTGGAGCAGCGTATTTTGCGAGTGCCACGATCTCCACGGAGCGTAAGGAGCGTCCGCGAGGAGCACGAACTGAGAGTCGCGTATCCGTTTTCCACTTTATCCGGCTCGAAGGACCACTTTGTTGCCGGCGGCGAGAGCCTTCGGTCAGGTTCTCCCGTTAACGGCAAGGAAGACTTATTTATTTGCGCCGGGTTCGCACGG
>NW_017296752.1:172000-174492 GCF_001594075.2 Trachymyrmex cornetzi | reverse complement strand
TCGAATCAACAAATATTCGAAGAAAGTAAGTTTTCCGAGCGATCCGGACGACCGCGCGAATTAACGCGTCAATCCTGAACAGCAATGGTATTGAGTATATTTAACTTCGTGTTTGCCAATAATATTATTGTCTTTCTGCTTATAGTGTTTCTCACAGAACAATTTAATGAACTCATAATGCACAAAATGATGCCAGTAGTCAAGAACTTGATGTTGATGAGTTATTAATATATCACGTATCCCAGAAGCCAGCTTTATCTGACAATCGAATAGCAGCAAGCGATAGGAGCACTTTAACAAAAAATGCATTGTGGCGGAAATATGCAACTCATTGGAAGGTTATTTTATAATTTATATTTGCTTATAATGTATAATGTATGATGATTATATAAACTCAATAAAATCGTCTTTTGGTTATGATATATGTGTTTATTATTATAGCTTTGCAATCTTGCGGTGTAGCTTTTGCTTTTTAAATACACATACACTTTGTTTTAATGAATTTAATAGCTCACAAATGATAAAAAATAAGTTTTCCGAATTCATTTCGTCACAATTGCTTTTTTAATATTTATCGTGCCACCAACCATGTATGTACTCCAAGTAGTTGTTTTTCGGGGGGTGATCCCGATTGATCACGTCTCGATTGGACACCACCAATCACAGCGACCGGTGCCTAGGAGCTTTTTAGTCTCAAGCGCTGTGAGTGGCTCGTGTTCAATTGAGTCGTGTCCAACTGGGTGCCACCCGTTTTTCGGTTGAAAATTTTTGACAAGTGTATGATATATGTGTGATTCCGATCCGTATAGATCCGCATAATTCGTATCTCTACTGTCCCATGCTGCGCAAAATGCAGAAGCGTAATCTATGCGAGCCAATAGATTTGTTCTTCTTGCTTACACTTTGTACACTTTAGTGTAAAGTGTACACTTTAGCGTTCTTCTCGTCGAAAGTGACGTTAAGATGTATGATTACATGCTGTTTGTCTTAAAAGTGTAATACAGGGTGCGGCGCCAAAATCCGGACAAATTTCAAGTTGAAATTCTCTCCGTTCAATACCATTGGTAGATGTCGCGATTGGCATTCAAATAGCTTGACGCATGTACTAAACCATCATAACCTCGAAACAGTCGCAATGTTGAAACCAAGTGCGGAGTATAACCGAAGAGCCGCGATTATCGAAAGTATTCGCGCCGGGCGCTCGGCGACAGAAATCATTCGGTTCTTCGGGTATCCGAGATCGACTGTGTATGATGTCTTCGCAAAGTACCATGAGTCGGAGAAGTCCAACAAAAGTTCTGCAACACCGGCGAGGAAATTCCACTCGAAGGAGCCCGTTGTCAGGACGCCCGACATCATTCAACGGGCTTAGGAGCTAATTTTTGAGGATCCCGGGCAGTCAATCCGAAAATTGTCGTCGGTTGTTGGTGTGAGCGAGAAAACTATGCGTCGAATCGTCGAGGAGGACCTTCGCTACAAGTCTTACACAATTAAAGTGAGACAGATGCTTTCCGAAGCTGCTAGGACAAAGCAAGTTGAACGCTGCAACCTGCTTTTGTGTTCCTTAAAACACAATGCTGCCGGACGACTCAAGTTTTTTTCTGATGAGAAAATTTTTATTGTGGATGCGAAAATCAATCGAAGGAATGACCGCTGGCTCGCCCACAATCCTGAAGATGTCCCCATTGTTGCAAGAACGAAATTTCCGGCGAATGTTCACGTGCTAGGTGTTGTGTCCAGTGAGGGTGACGTCATGCCACCACATTTTTTTAATAAAGGGGAAAATGTCACAAAAGAAGTTTATTTGCGTGTTCTGACAAATGTAGTGAAGCCGATGGATGGAAACTGTATCGTCTGGAAAGCCATATGTTTTCCAGCAGGACGGTGCGCCCGCCCACACAAGTCATTTGGTGCAAAATTGGATGTCGGACAACATCGACATGTTTTGGTCGAAAGAATTCTGGCCTCCCAACAGCCCAGATTTGAATCCTTTGGACTTCTATGTATGAGGCTTGGTTGAAAGGGTCACGAACAAGTCCAAACATCCAAACGTCGCATCATTGAGAGCCACTATTGAAGCGGTATTCACCGATATGGACCGTGATACATTAAAGCGTGCCTGCGCACGCTTCAGACCGAGAATGGAGGCGGTCATTCAAGCAAGCGGGGGATATATTGAGTGAATATGTTCTTTATGGCCTTACAAACAATGGAGGTAAACAAATTTTGTAAACCTTTTCATTGTAGCAATAAAACATATGTTTAGAAAAAATGTATAATTTGTCTGGATTTTGGCGCCGCACCCTGTACACTTTAATGGCGTATTTTACACTGGTTTTACACGTGCCTAAAGGTACAATTTCATGCAGCGAAGCTTCGCTGGCGAAGATCCCCCACTCCGTCGGTTCGTGCGAAAATCCGTAGCGAGCGAAACTTCGCTCATAGTTCAACACTGTCGAACTATGAGCGAAGGAACGCTGCGAAACAGAAAA
>NW_017296752.1:167639-168266 GCF_001594075.2 Trachymyrmex cornetzi | reverse complement strand
CCCTCTCCATCTTCCTCTCTCGCCAATACTCAGGGTTGGACGTAACAGACCAATGAATTTTGGGGGCTCGTCAGGGATTAAAGTGCAATCTTAGGAGACGGGAATGAATACGAGGAATTCTGGCGATAAATCTAAAGTAGAAAACCTTTATAAAACCGCAATAGAAAATCTGAGCAAATTAAAATCGAGTACACAAAACACATTACACGCCTCTACTCCTCTAAAATCCTCTGAATGTACATTCGGAACTGCAGGTTTTTCTTTGGATGAATCAGATATTTCAGATAAAATTCTTGTGTTTGACGGTTCCGCCGACTCGGAGGACATAGCTACTCAACCTGTGCACGATTCTAGTGATATTACGTCCAAGCGTCAAACAATTGTAGCCATCCCTAAATCGAAGGGACCTTACGGAACAATGACGCATCCGAAACTATTCGCTACCTTAAAATACGCTGTCGAAGCCGTACCTTTTTTCGATGGCAAAAACATCCCTTTAAATTACTTTATCGAAGGATGCGAGGAAGCAAAGTCCATGTTACCGGATGAAGCTGAATCGCAATTCACAAAAATTATAAGAACGCGAATTGTGGGTGAAGCGCGTCGCACTATACAAGATCAGGACTT
>NW_017296752.1:164619-165738 GCF_001594075.2 Trachymyrmex cornetzi | reverse complement strand
CAAAATCCTTGGAGAGGGAAGTTACCAAACCTCTCCTGAAAATTTAAATAATTCTAAAATCTTTGGAGAGGGAAGTTACTAAGCCTCTCCTGAAAATTTTAATAATTCCAAAATCCTTGGAGAGGGAAGTTACCAAACCTCTCCTGAAAATTTAAATAATTCTAAAATTCTTGGAGAGGGAAGTTACCAAACCTCTCCTGAAAATTTCAAAATCCTTGGAGAGGGAAATTACCAAACCTCTCCTAAAAATTTCAAAATCTTTGGAGAGAGAAATTACCAAACCTCTCCTAAAAATTTCAAAATCCTTGAAGAGGGAAGTTACCAAACCTCTCCTGAAAATTTCAAAATCCTTGGAGAGGGAAGTTACCAAATCTCTCCTGAAAATTTCAAAATCCTTGGAGAGGGAAGTTACCAAACCTCTCCTGAAAATTTAAATAATTCCAAAATCCTTGGAGAGGGAAGTAACCAAACCTCTCCTGAAAATTTAAATAATCAAAAAAATTTTGGAGAGGGAAGTTACCAAACCCCTCCCGAAGAATTAAATAATTCTGGAATTACAGAGGAAAGTTTCCATACTTCCCTGTTAAATTCTACCCCTGTCGATTGCAAGGAGGTAAGTAACCAAATCTCGCTATGCAATACGACTCAAGTTTATCAAAAGGAGTCAAAGGAAAAGAGCTCCACTCTCGAAAAAATTAAATTACCAAGGGTTGCTTGGGGAATGCCCGCAAAAAATGATAATCATCAAAATGATTCCTCTCATGTTACTATCAATGAACTTCTAGAAAGAATGCAATCACCTAATCCTCATATAAATGTTCGTAATTCCAAGGGAAATAAACCATCTTTTAAAATCCTAGCGTCTACACAAAATCAATCTCAAAAAATGATAGACAAATTTATGCGCAAACGCAAGTCAAAACATAAGGAAAGAACTGAACAGAAATGTCGAAACGAAGCTACAAAAACTATTTCATGCAAATGTTTAGTAGTATCGGAAGAAGTCGGAAAGGATAGACTCACGGAAATTATAGAATTGTTGCGTTTAGAGCATTTAAGTTCTCAGGAAAAAACAAGTATAGCGAAGCTTATACTTGACAGTCAGGACAGATTTCACCT
>NW_017296752.1:162023-162729 GCF_001594075.2 Trachymyrmex cornetzi | reverse complement strand
ATAAAATTCAGAAATTGAAGGAAAAAACAGGGCCTATTATTGTTAACGACCAAATAATTAAAAACAATATTCTCGATTCTCGCGAACTATTATTTTTGCGAAAGGATAACGTTGCATATTTTGTCGACACCCCAATGGAAGACCGTTGGACTCAGGTTCACAAAAACTATTCGAAAGAAACGAGATTCCTCGCTTAGGAGATCTCGCTTTAGGTAAAGCCAAAGTCGTAAAATGTAAAAAACACTACCATCTAGCCTTGCCTATTAGCGAAGGACAACGTGAGGGACCGACAATGACCCTCTCCCAGATTTCCGCAGTAATAAAAGATTTACGGTTCATCACTGAAAACTTAAAGTTAGAAACTGTTAGCATTGCTAAGACCGATTATGTCAATAATGTGCCTTGGAGCAATATTAAAACTGTATTACAATTAGTTTTTGTAAATTCAACAACCAAATTAATTATATGCAATGGACTAGTTAAATATCCCCCCAAAGATCTTCGACCTACGATAATCGGAGAAATGCATTGTCTACCTACAGGAGGACATCGAGGCGTCACATGACATATAACAGAATAAAACATAAATACCATTGGGAAAATCTAAAGTCCGATGTTCAACGTTACATACAGCAATGTTTACAATGTCAGTTGAAAAAACTAGTTCGAGTAAAAACTAAACAACCTATGGTAATCACCGATACAC
>NW_017296752.1:155794-161989 GCF_001594075.2 Trachymyrmex cornetzi | reverse complement strand
CTTTACCTAAAACCGGAAGAGGCAACGAATATATTTTAACTATGCAAGACCAGTTAACTAAATTTTGCATGGGAATACCATTACCGGATCAAACATCAGAAACAATAGCAGAAGCCTTTGTCGATAGATTTATTTGCGTATTGGGAGCACCTAAAGCTATATTAACAGATCAAGGAAGAAACTTTATCAGTGAATTAATGAAGAAGATAGCAAAAATATTTAGAATCCGCAAATTCCGTACAACTGCGTTTCACCCTCAGTCGAATGGATCTCTAGAATGATCACATCACGCATTAGGAGAATATTTGAAACAATACGCAAACGAACAGAAACAATGGGACAGATGGATCGGCTTAGCCATGTTTAATTACAACACTAGCGTCCACGAGGCTACGAAACATACTCCATACGAATTGGTATTCGGTAAAATAACAAGAGTACCATCAAATGAGCTCTTAAACCCTGAAGACAAATTAGCTAATTATGATGAATACTTAATAAATTTAGTTACACAACTACATGCCATCCAAACAAATGCTCGCGAAAACGTCGTAGAAGCTAAAGTTAAACCGAAAAAACATTACGATAAGAAAATTAATACACAGAAATTCAAGCCTGGAGATCATGTATTTTTATTAAAAGAGCCGAAACCTGGAAAATTTGGAGACCAATATACCGGTCCTCACGAAGTATTGGAAATATTAAATAGAAACAATGTCAAAATTAAAATAAAGAAAAATAGTCGCATCGTTCACCCCAACCGCCTGCGAATTTCTCACATTAGACCAGCCCACAATAATTAAACAAATCAAATCGACATTTCAGATAATGGATAGCTGCATCAAAGGAATAACCGCCATAATTATGTTAATGATGTGGACTCAGGGAACTTACGGAATAATAGGATACGACTGTGGCTCCGCAGCAGCAAATTTAACTACATTATCGTTGATAAACATTGGAGAATGTGACATTCCCCCACAGAATGTAAACTCTAGCAAAGTTTATGTACAATTACTTCAACTCAATGATTTTAATTCCGTAAAAGTAATTCAATGTAAAGTCGAGATAGACCGCACAGTAAAGAAATGTGGAATGTTTTCGCATTCCTTGGATGTACACAACGGGCAATTTTCATACATAGCCGACGTAACACGAGATGCATGCAAACACATGCACACCTATGGAACCTTCGAAATGACTGGAACTCGTATAATAGGATTAAAATCAAATCAGATCGCATCACGACCAATAGTTCTAGGCGGCCACGTTGACAATGACGGCGGATGCTCCGGCAGCGCTTACTCTGACCCGTATGGAACTTGGGGAAATGTCATCGTGCTAGGCAGTCTTAAAATAATCTTGCAAGATTATATCGCCGAGGTACGAATAAATACTAATCGCGTACATCTCAGATCAGGAGCAGGCTGCGAATTAAGCTCTACTCATTGTAAGGATATAGAAGGAGGAGATACCTTCTGGGATCCCTTGCCTGTCGATCATTGCAAACTTTCCGACTACGGCGTATTATACAATGGACATGCCGACAAAATACTCGATTTATCAAACGTACAATCACAGACGGTTTATTCTATCAGCACGCCAAGCATGATTTTTTCTTTAACTCGCACTGGAACATACGACGCCTGTGGACACACGCTTATCAGGACCGAACATCCAAAATTACTAATTGTCGAAACATCGCCTGGTGACGAAGTTTTCAAAAGCTCCGGATTTATTTCAGTAAACATAGACATGTTTTCGTACATAAACTCAAAATTCGTGTACGTAGAAAGACACATCCGTACTCAGATTAATCAATTGTATCGAAATATATTATTACAACAATGTCAACTTGAATACCAAACGATACAGAACGCACTAGCTATAGCCGCTTCGTCACCCGATATCTTCGCTTATCATTTTATAAAAGGACCGGGGTACATGGCACTATTGGCCGGAGAGGTAATACACATGGTAAAATGTGTGCCGGTCGAAGTAAAATTGGCACGGACTAACGAATGTTACGAACAACTTCCAGTAATACGAGGAAACGAAACATATTTTCTGACTCCGCAAACGCATGTATTATCACGCCACGGAACCCAGATTACTTGTAATTCTTTTGCACCTACCATGTACCTTTTGAGAGACTCATGGTACAAAATTATGCCTAAACCAGTGGAAACATTACCACCCACCGTTATGAAGCCTTCTATTAAACCATCATGGAAATACATCAGCCCAGGAGCACTAGCTACCAGTGGAATATATTCACAAACCGATTTGGAAGAACTTAAGGATCACATAATGTTCCCCGCGGAGCGACCCGCAATTCTCAATACCATGGCAAGAGGCATATTAGGGCACTCAACTGTAATGAATGGAGGATCACTCTCTAATCTCATAGATGAAGCATCGATAGAAAGAATCGCTATCTCCGCTTGGAAAAAATTCTGGAATAAATTTTTAATCTTTGGTAATATCAGCGCAGGATTAATCGGGATATACCTAATTGCTAGAGTTATCAAATTGCTATTAGACACATTCGTACATGGATACGCTCTACACACTGTGTACGGTTGATCGGTGTACCTATTAGGAGCTGTATGGGATTCACTTACTCAACTCTTATTACATTTAAGAAGGTATAAACCTAAGGATGAAAACCCAAGCGCTCCAGATCTCGAATTGCAGGAGCATAACGAAACTGAGACTAAATTAGAACCTACTTATCCCCTCCTTCCCCCGAGGGAAGAAACCGCTTATACTCTCAAATTAAAAAAATAAACAATAAAAAAAAGGAGGCGGAAAAATCCGGAAAACTAAACAATAAAAAAAAGGGAGGCGGAAACATCACGCCTTTTCTTTTTCCAATAAATAAATAAATAAATAAACAAGTAAAATAAATAAACAAGTAAATAAATAAGTAGTAAATAAATAAATAAATAAGAATGATACATATATACACAAACGAGATAGCATGCGGTGCCATGCAGACATTTTAAAATACTACGATAATTTTCTTATAGACGATATGGAAATTGAATGCATTGACACCACACTATTGGCGCGGAGTTCAATGGCAGTGAAAGTTGTGAAAGTGGACTCACCCACGATGTTCTGGGTCCAATTGAAGACCGGCAGTGAGGACTTCCAAGACTTGCTTGAGGAACTAACCCGGAGAATGACACGAAAGGGACACATGCTGCGCCATCGTCCCGACCACATCGTTGTCGGAGAAGTCGTGGCCATTCGTGAAAACCGAGGATGGCAACGCGGAATTATAACAGACATCAACGGAGACGGAACGGTCGCGATCTCTCTACGAGACTGGGGCCGTAACGTGGAGTGCCGACTATTCGAGGTGCACATTCTGGAGGACAGATTTTGCCAGCTAAAATGGCAGGGGATACCCTGTGGATTGGCCCACACTGCTCCCTTCTCTGGTTCATCTTGGCCAAGGAGGACAAGGGACCTGACCAGGTTCCTCATAAATCAACACGAGGGACGGATGTCCATCTTAGGGACCAAAGAACGAAGCCGCGTTTATTAAGCTAGAAATACGGAGCGGAGGTGATACTCGCGAACATCACCACATAGATTTAAAGGAAACATTGATTAGATTAGGCTATGCCCAACATAGCGATAAGATGAGAACGGGCATCTACCCTTCCATATAATAAAAAAATATGTATATATATCTATATAAAAAAAAATATATATATATACATATATAATAAATATAAAAAAAAATTTCCTTTATTTTATTTTACAATAAAAACTGAAATAATTGTTTGCTTCCATACTTTTTCCCCACCCTGTATAATAAATATAAAAAAAAATTTCCTTTATTTTATTTTACAATAAAAACAAAAAATAATAATAGTAATAAAAGTAGTATAAAAGATATATATATATATAATTTTAGTGTGTGAAAAAAAAATTTTCTTTATTCTTAGACAAATTGTCCTGTTTTCCTCTTCTCTCTTATAAAGATTTTCTTTGTCACTTTTGTTTTTTATTTAGTATGCAAGGCTATTTGACCGTCAATCACAGTATATAACTCACCAGTGTACTACCACCATCTCCAGATTATTAAATCATACAAAGATCTTCGTACTCCAATTAAATGAAAAGATCAGGTTGACAGTTTTCAATATTTGATCGAAACCCCGGTGCGTTACAGCACTAAGGGAACACCGAGTCTGTTAAAGCATCTCGATAATATCTGCGACCATTTCCATGCAGAAACCTCAAACGAATAATGCTACATAGTCTTTGTCTCGGCCATAGAGAGTCCGTGGAAGACTGTAAACACTGTTCAACCCGCAATAAAACAACAATAAACGACGAACTCGCAGAGGAATGAATGTCAAAGCCGCATAAAAAAAAAATTTTTTCGGCACACCACGACATTTTAGATCGGAGATGGAAGGTACCTCCGACCATCGCAATGGTCGATGTAATAAACCTTTTTGTTGACGACTTTCAGGTAGTCATTCCTTTATATAGTGTTAATCACCAACATTGACTTGTAAATATCCAAGGAAGAGGAAAAAGGGAAGTAAAAATAAAAACAAAACAAAACAAAAATATCAATATAGATATATAGTTATACAAAATTTTCGCCTACAGCAAAATTGTCAAATATTAGCGTTAATTAGATTATATGCGCAAAAGTATCTTTCAATGAGCACCTAAGTACTTTAGTTATATTATCGCAAATAGGCATAACAAGGAGCACGTCCTATCTTTCCTTCCTGCTCCTTAATGACATAAGTTATAAACTTATGGATGCATGGTAAAACATTAATCCCCTTTATATGTAATACGCGTACATGTTGTACACCAGAACACTATTATTCACTTGTAAAATGGAAGGACGAAAGAATTGAAAAGGCGAATATTAGAAACGGCTGATTCTTTCCTGCTTCTCTAATAAACCAAGGAACGTATATCTAAGAAATAACACTTAAATATGAATCCTACGTTACTATGTAATCAACCCATCAAATCGTCGAAAGAAAAGAATCAACACCCTTGTCGGCTCTTCTCTTTTTGCAAATGTTGTGTTCTTACACCCCAACATTTGTCTAAGGCTGGGGGTGTTACGTCCTGCAGACGCAGATTCTTTTCTTTCGAGAGAATCGGCTCCGCCGCAACTACGATTGGCGCCTGCGAGACGCGAGCAGGGGTCCCCCTATAAAAATTGAAAAACAGACCACCCAGGCTCCGCGAAAAACTCGTAAACGTCAATCAACCCGGAAAAATAACAACACTAACGCAGGCCTAAAAGGGACAAGATTGCGAAAAATATCACAAACGGACCTAAGTCACGCGATAATAAAAATTCAAGTTATCGTCCGAATTGTTGCCCAACAATTCCACCTTCAGAAAAACAGACGCCGCGTCGCCACAAAAACCATAAAAACATGAGATAATGTCTCACAGCTGTTTACTTAGCCATATTTTCCGCGAGGATGACGGAATTGTTCACTCGCTTAAAGCAATCTTGCCCCTTTTAAGAGAAAACATAAATCATTCCTTTTGTTCTCTAAACCTCTTTTAACAGTGTACTTTAGATTAACAACGATAGGACACCTTAAAAATCGTAAATCTCGCGCAACATTGCAACTAACTATTGCATCCTAGACAAAGGGTACTACGCCCTTTTTTCGAGGTATAAATAGAGGCCCCGCGGAAGCGCAGAGCGTCAGATACAGTTTAACAGCAGCCAAAGTCACGTCGGAAGTTCGCGAAATTTCAAAAGTAGTCCACGCAAAAGGTTCGCGGCAATTCAACTCGCGCAGTATTCGTTGGCATCATTCGAGTGCTCTGGTGACCTCTGGGGTTCCCACATTACCACCCACCCGCCAACCGCTATCCTCAGGCGCTCTTGCGTGGACGTCGAGCCTCACTGGGAACCGACTCACTTGACAAATAATCATCATTACTAGTAAGTCTACATTTGCACGTCACCCCTTCCCTTCCTTTTTTTTATCAGCGTGCACGCGACCAAATATACATACACACACATATATATATATATATATATATACATATATATATATAGATCAATATTCTAACTACTTACTTATAGCGTATTTCACTGGTTGCACTGGTGCACACTCAGTGCACATTAAGGCTGTTGTACACTATTCTAATCTTAAAAATATAAAAGTGAGATATCTC
>NW_017296752.1:147481-152471 GCF_001594075.2 Trachymyrmex cornetzi | reverse complement strand
AAGTAAGAGTAAGAAATTGACCAATCACAGTCGAATGTGAGAAGAATAATCGACTGTGATTGGTCAATTTCTTACTCTTAGTTCTTACTCCGTGTATTGTAGACGACGCCATGCGTTTTCGGCCCGATCGGATTTGCACCAACCTTGGTTGGATTAAACTTTCCTATTGGTTGACGTCACCTGTTCTACCAATAGGAGAGCACAAAACGCCATTAATCCAACCCAGGTTGGTGCAAACCTGGCCGGGCCGAAAACGCTATAATTATACGCAGTAATGAATTAAAACTCTAATCACGTGATTTAGACAGCCAATCAGACCATACCCTTCAATGTCGCATCTCTGTTATCTAGGCCTCTAGTTAAAGGCCGCAGCATACACTTTTGCATAATGCGTAACGCATAGTGCATAAGCGAATCAACTAATCAGAATCTTTCCTTTCCTCCCATTCCATGGAAAAGAAGAATTTTTATTGGTTGATTCTTTTATGTATTATGCATTATGCTTTATACAAGAGTGTGTGTTGCGGCCTTTACAATTACAGTTTCCTGGGGCTCTATTCTTCGAAAGAAACGTCTAGGGAAATGCTACAGTATACGTTACATATACTATAGTATTTTCCTAGACTTTCGTATACGTTTCTTTTCAAGAATAGAGCCCCTGATTAGCTCATTGGCTTAAGTTTACGTCTTATAGGCCTTCTACAATAAGCCGCAAATCAGAAGTTCTAAGCGATCTTAAGTCATAATCGGTGAAGTTGGCCAATAGCCAACTTGAAAGACTTGGTTAAGACTGGTTAAGACTTCTGACGTTCTGACTTGCGGCTTATTATAGAAGGCCTATAAGACGTAAACTTAAGCTAATGAGTCAATCAGGATACTGCTTTAGATTTACGTACTCTAGCGGAAACAGAAATAGCAGTAAACGTATTTATGAGGCGAATTTTAACCAGTTGAAATTCACCTTATTGCGAGGTTATGGATAAGTTTACTATTATTTTCATTTTCGTTAGATTACGTAAATCTAAAGCAATATCCTGATTGGCTCATCAGCTTAAGTTTACGTCTTAGGGTAAATTTTCACGAGCTGCTCAAACCGGCTGTTTCAGCGACAAAAAGGATTACGTGATCAAAATGGGCGTTTGATATTCGTCAATTTTGACCACATGATTCTTTTTGTCGCTGAAACAGTTGAGCAGCTCGTGAAAATTTACCCTTACGCATACTGGCTGCGTTCAGCAGACTCAGCAGTTTTGCAATCGTTTTATGATACGTCGCGCTGATTGGTTTATACTTTTAGTTTTAAAGGCATAGTTCAATCTGAGCAAAGAATCATAACACGGTTGCAAAACTGTTGAATCTGCTGAACGCAGCTACTATTACGGAATTTTGTGTGCGGCAGCCCTAAGGCCTGTTCTACAATACGTCGTGTGTCGCTGTCGGATGTCGGGCGCATGCGCATTGCACTGTCGCCTGTCGTTTCTCACTGTCGCGAGTCGGCTGTCCCCCCCCCCTCCTCTCCTACTCATATCTCTTTTTCTCCCCCTAGTTTCTCTACTATAGACCTTGCTATTGCCTCTCCGCACATCTCTCCTTTTTGCGACACTTCCATTCTTCCCGATCTTCTGGGCAGTGATCATTACCCGATCGTGGTGCGGGTTAACTGTACAATCAGTACTTCCTCTGTCTTCTCTTGCAAAATTAAGCTCTCTAAATCCCAGTATGATGAAGTGGTACACTATCTACGTAATAATGCTCAATCTATATCTCATGCCATAAAGGAAATTGATCCTGATGACCCTATCACTCAGTATAACACCTTTATGAACCTCGTCTCGAATAATTATGAGCATTTCTCCCCTTCTAAACCTTCTTCTTCCAGCACTACTCGGGCATCTTTTACTAAAAAGGGACCTCCCCCGGCTCCTTGGTGGACCCCTGACTGTTCATCTGCTACCAAACGCCGCAGTGATGTCCTCAAAGCTTATAGGCATTCTCCTACATGGGATAACTACGTTTTCTATAGATCGGTGGTCTCTCAAACCAGCAAGATTCTCCGCAAGGCCAAGCGTACCAGTTGGAGAAAATTCTGTTGCTCACTCGACAGCAAAACTCTCACTCTTGATGTATGGCGGATGCTCAAGCGTTTCTGCAATCGTCGTCTTATTCCTGTCAACTCTCCTGCGCAAAATCGTAATGCGGATTTATCTCCTATAATCGCTGATGCTATGGATAGACTATGTCCCCCTTCATGTCCTCCCCCATCTCCTATTCCTTTCTTGCCATACGATGGGAACTTCGCCTGGCTTGACGCTCCTTTTACTTCCGACGAACTGCGTGCCTTTCTTCACTCGGTCAAAACCTCCTCCAGCCCTGGGGGTCGATTCTGTATCTTCAATCAAGGTGAAAATTACAAAAATGAGCAAATTTACTAGGTGTTGACCAATGAAATTATCAGTATTCTAGTAAATTCAATCACTTTTGTAATTTTCACCTCGTTTCAAGATATAGAATCGATCCCCTGGTCTTGATAGGATAGATTATCGGATCATTAAGGCCTTCCCTACAGAACTCCTTCTCTCTCTACTCTACATTTTCAACAACATTTACCGTTGTTCTTCCTTTCCCTCTCAATGGTCACACTCTTTAATCCATCTCCTACCTAAGCCCAATAACAATGGAGTTCGCCCTATCTCTCTTACTTCTTGCCTCCTGAAGGTCATGGAGAGGATGATTCTCCGTCGCCTTTACTGGCTTATCGAATCTCCTATGTCTGATTTACTACCCAATAATCAATTCGGTTTCAGGAAATTTCGCTCATGCCAGGATAATCTCACTGCTTTGGCAGCCTCAGTACACACAGAGTTTCTGACTGGTCAGGATACAGTGACGGTATTCGTCGATATCAAATCTGCCTTCGACATTCTTCTCCTACACATTCTCTTACAAGATTTCCAACACTTACATTTTCCCCTCTTCTCATTGCTTTTATTTCCAACCTTATTTCCCAACGCATTGTACAGTTTGTGTGCCAAGGCTCTATTTCTGAGCCTAGAACCTCATATAAGGGTTTCCCGCAGGGATCCGTCCTTAGTCCCACGCTTTTTAATTTATACCTAAGAGACATAAATGACAATCTTCATTCTGACACCGAACTCTTACAGTTTGCGGACGATATTGTCATTTTCTCAACTCACAAAGACATTAAACTTGCAATCCAAGCGGTCGAAAGCTCTCTTCACGGGCTGGAATCGTTTCTTCAAGAGCGCGGTCTTGAGATTTCCCTGCCTAAAACTCAACTTATGATTTTTTCTAATAAACGATCTCCTAATCTCCCTAATTACTCTATTTCCCTTCAAAATCAATCTATTTTCCCTTCCTCTACGGTTCGTTTCCTTGGAGTGCTTCTTGACCCTAAATTATCTGGCAGGAGCCACATGAGATATATTATCGATAAAGCCAAACGTATCCTTCAAATTATCCGGGCGCTCACAGGCACTTGGTGGGAGGCTCACCCTCACATGCTTACAATCTATAGGGCTATGTTGCGCGCATCCATTGAATATGCGGCACATATTTTCGGTCTAATCCAGAACAATTTGTCTCGCTCGCTTCAAGTAATTCAAAATCAAGCCCTTCGCCTTTGCTTTGGATATCGTATTTCTACACCCCTCAATGTTATCTATGCTGAAACGGTTGAACTCACCTTACCCTATAGAATTCGTCTTCTTTCCTCACGATATTTCCTTAAAACTTCCTCGGTAAATATTGTAATCCATATTGTAATCAACAAATTACTCCTATTGCGCGACACTGCTACCACAATGCATAAAGTTAAATACTTATATTCTCACTTCCCAGCTGCTTCCATATTTTATCAAATTTGGACATCTTATCATTCAACTATAGATCGCTCTTTTATCCTTCCTAATTTCCGCTCCTCTTTTAAGTCCACTTCCATTTCCATCTCTTTTGCCTCTCTCTCCCTTCCTCTTAAAGATGTTTCTAACTTTTGACCTGTGCCAGATGCTCAAACCTTTTTTAATCAGGAATTTCAGTCACTCACTTCTGATTCGGTGTTATTTTACACTGATGGATCTAAAGACAAATTTAGAGCGCATGTTGGTGCGGCGGTTTTCTCCCCATAGTTGGAAATGGAGTTCATGTTTAAGCTTCCTTCATATACCTCTGTGTTTTCCGCAGAGGCATATGCCATTTATACTGCTATCACGGTTTCCATTGACCTTAAATTAACCAAGGCTACCATCATAATTGATGCTAAGAGCGTCCTGGAGGCTATTAAAGGCTACCATAATCCCACTAACAACTACCTTATCCCTCTCTTGAAATCGGCGCTGGATGAGGCCGAATCTGCGGGTTTAAAAATTAATTTTATATGGATCTCTTCACATAGAGGCATTGAAGGCAACGAAAAAGCTGACCAACTCACTAAACGTGCGATTCGCCAAGGCATCGAACCTAATTTCAAAGTCCCATACTCCGACCTGTGTGCGGTTGTCAAACAGGACATTTCTGATAACTTTTATTATTACTTAGAATCACAGGCTGACATGAAAGGCTCTTTTTATTTCTCAAATATTTTTAACAGAGCTTCTAAACCTTGGTACTTTTACATGAAAATTGTCAGAGAAGCCATCGTCATGCTCAATCGCTTGCGCTAGGATCACTATAACTTAAATTATAGTTTACATCGCAAAAACCTTATTGACGATCTCTCTTGTCCTTGCGGTTCTCCAAAACAGGACATTTTGCATATGATTTATGATTGTCCCGATACTAAGGATAACGCGCACTTTTTGAGACGTGTCATTGATCAAGCCCCTTCTTCTACCGATAATTTAACCAAATTTGCTCTTGCTATCTCCAAACCGTCCGCGTACTTATGCAGACTCTTTCTTAAATTTAGTAAGATATGTTGCAGGCAATTCTGAGCGTTCAATTATCGCGCCTCCTTGTAACCTGCGCAGGCGCC
>NW_017296752.1:134441-147364 GCF_001594075.2 Trachymyrmex cornetzi | reverse complement strand
CCAATCACAGTCGATTATTCTTCTCACATTCGACTGTGATTGGTCAATTTCTTACTCTTACTTCTTACTCTGTGTATTGTAGACGGGCCTTTACACGGCACGTTTTACGCCAAAGTTATAACATCGATGTTATGAAACTGGCCAATCATAGCTATTTCTCTGAAGAATGGAATGATTGTGATTGGCTAGTTTCATAACATGGATGTTATAACTTCGGCGTAAAGTGTGCTGTGTAAACGTAGTAACTGTCGCAGGTCTTTGGCGCACCATCCAGCTATCACTAGTTATGTGCCTATACATACTTATGAAACGAATATTACTTTTTCAATTGTGTTTATCTTTGGTGGACGTGATCTGGCCGTATCGACCTCCTATTTATTTTCCGGAGGCGGGAGCCAATAATTGAAAGAAGAAGAAGAAGCGAGTCGGCTGTCGACGTCGGTACAAAAGATGGTCGATTCTCATCTTTTACGACGACTCGACTGGATAAACATAACCTTTATTATTTTACGGTATCTTATCATGGAATCATTAACTGCAGATGAAATAATTATTGATATTGTTCGCGAAAGTCATTGCATATATGACAAACGTGATGTGGATTATAAAAACATTAAGAAAAAGAAAGATGTTGCGAACAATTATTCCGACATTCGACTCAATTGTAGAATGGCTTGTCGTATTCATATCCTACAGCCAACAGACGACAGACGACCAGCGACATCCGACAGCGACACACGACGTATTGTAGAATAGGCCTAAAGCGGGGAGCACAGACTCTTGCATAACGCATGACACATGAGGCATAAGAAATTGAACCAACCAGAGTTCTCTATTACATGGAAGGGAAAGAAACGGAGAACTTCGATTGGTACATATTCTTTTGCATTACGTGTTATGCGTTATGCAAGAGTCTGTGCTCCCCGCTTAAAGCCCATGGCACATAGAAAAACGTAAGTCCGTAAGGGCTATCGCACATAAAATGCATAACAGAGCATAAGCATAACATAAGGCCGCTAAACCAATGAGCATCTTATGTAAATCAATATGGCTACATTATGCTAGATGCTCATTGGTCCAGCAGTCTTATGTTATGCTTAAGCTGGAAACACAATAGACACAGACAATAGGCACAGGCAACAGAGAATAACGAGCCATCCAATCAGAACTTTGGGGTATAAGTTCGATATTATATCCCAGAGCTCTGATTGGACGGTTCGTTATTCCCTGTTGCCTGTGTCTATTGCCTGTGTCTATTGTGTTTCCAGCTTTATGCTCTGTTATGTATTTCATGTGCGATAGCCTTAAGACGTAATCAATAAGGCCTATCGCACATGAAATGCATAATAGAGCATAAACATAACATAAGACCGCTGGAGCAATGAGCATTAAGTCGCCATATTGATTTACATAAGATGTTCATTAGTCGAGCTGTCTTATGTAATATTTATGCTCTATTATGCATTTCATGTGCGATAGGCCTAAGGAAATTAACATTGGATTCGCTACTGGCCTTACGGTCTCTATTGTGATTGGTCAATTCACTTACTGCTTGCGTGTCATAGCCACAAGGCCCATCTACAATACACGGAGTAAGAAGTAAGAGTAAGAAATTGACCAATCACAGTCGATTATTCTTCTCACATTCAACTGTGATTGGTCAATTTCTTACTCTTACTTCTTTCACCGTGTATTGTAGACGGGCCTACATGCGTGGTCTACAATGACAGTAGCAGTAGTGGATTAGGTTGTAAGAGTAAGAAATTGACCAATTACAGTCGATTATTCTTCTCACATTCGACTGTGATTGGTCAATTTCTTACTCTTACGACCTAATCCACTACTGCTACTGCCATTGTAGACCACGCATTACCATTGGATTCGTTCAAGCCCATGACACATACAAGAACGTAAGGCCGTAACACGCAAGCAGTAAGTGAATTGACCAATCACAGTAGAGACCGTAAGGCCAGTAGCGAATCCAATGTTTCCTTACTGATTACGTCTTACGGACTTACGTTTTTCTATGTGCTCCCGGCTTTAAACGTAGTAAATTTCTGTTACGTCATGTTGGTATTCGCGTGGTCTTGTGATCGAACAGCTGAAGAAGACAAGGAGAACGAGGAGAATAAATAAGTATTGGGCTTTCCAAGCGAGATAATTTTTTGAATCGACGTGAAATATCGACAGTAATGGTGGACCGTGCGAACAGTATTAAACAGATGATTCCGGCATTGCCAGACGAAAAAATCGGTAATTACACTCGCCACGTGAAGAAGAATCATCCGTGTGACAGTGCCCCTCCCAGCGACGCGATTTATTTTTGGCTATTTAACAATTGTATCATCCTAATTGCATACGCTTGCGTGTATCTTATTTACTTGAAGTTTATTTTACTACCTCTTATATTTTATACTTTACATTTAAATAACGATTTGTGTGATTTTACAGATATGCTGGCAGCTACGAGTGTGCTCCAGCAGCAGGCTGCCGATATTAGGAATCAACGAATTAATTGGCAATCGTATTTTCAGTAAGTAATTATATATGAATATATGTGTTAAATTATATCTGACAAGTCCTGTTTAAGAATTTTGGGATATACTCTAATCATAACTTGATAATATTTAAATTTGAGGATACTAGCAAACTGCATACAGAATTATCCATGCAAGAAATGTTTGAACATTTGAAAACATTTGATGTTTACAGATCACAAATGATATCAAAGGAAGACTACGATTTTATAGCAGCCTTTGACTCGAGCGATGCTAAAACAAGAGAGAATAAGCTGAAGGAGAATTCACATCAGGCAGCTAAAACATTCCTCAATTTGCTTGGTCATGTTTCAAAAGATCAGACGATTCAATATATTCTCACAATGATTGATGATATGTTACAGGTACAGCTATACACTTATTGTTTTCAGCAAAAAAATCTAGATGTTTTTAAAAAAGCCTAGCCTATTGGAGTTATATTAAGTTTATAGGTTTTTTATTTTTAGATTTTTTGTAAAATTTATTGATATTTTTTACTTAATATTTACATTGTATTTATTATTATTTAATTACACATTCAAATAAAATGATGAACTATACATTTATTTGACTATAATATTTATTTGAATGTTAAACAAAGAAATATTCAAAAATCATTAGTTCAGTTTGTTCAGTATACATATATTCATTAAATATGTACTAATACATACTATTTATTCGTTCCGATTAAAAAATTTATTTTTTTACAATTCCAATAAAACCCTCCAAAACCTGAGTTTTTTGGGGATGGGTAAAACAATACCAACCCTGATTGTTTTACTTAGGCCCAGTTGCATCAATGTCATTTTGACTTTAAGCGAGACTTAAAACTATATCTGTTTCGTTTTAAAGTCAAAAAGAGACAGAGACAGAAAGAGTTTTAAGACTTAAAATCAAAATAACGTTGGTGCAATCGGGCCTTAGTAGATTAAGTAAAACTTTGTTTTTATTAACATATTTTGATATTTTCAATAAAAGTTTCATTTATTAACAGAAGTTGTTATATTTATAGGAAGACCGTAGTCGCGTGGAAATCTTTCGCGAACACTCCACGCGCAAACGAGAATCTGTTTGGGGACCATTCCTCAATCTGTTGAACAGACAAGATGGCTTTATAATGAATATGACATCGCGTATTATAGCCAAGTTGGCTTGCTGGAGTCACGATCTCATGGAGAAAACTGATCTTCAGTTTTATTTAACATGGCTTAAGGATCAATTGAAACTTAGCGTAAGTTTAATAGAGTATTGTATGCATGTTGCACAAGTCAAGGAATTGAAACTATTGATGTAATAAGATGAATCATTTATTTTATAAATATTTTTGTTTCAGGATATAGTAGTTCATAATAATCACTTTAACCAAATATCAGGGTTGGCAACGTTACCTCACAAAAATAATTGTTACCATTACCCCGGATCTACAATAGAGATTTAAGCCTTAAATCATAAGAAATGGACTAATCATAGTCAATTATTCTCCTAGAATTCTGTAATTGGTCAATTTCTTACGGCTTAAGACTTAAATCACTTATTGTAGATCCGGGCTTACTGTTCTTTTTCCTAAAAACTCTTTATCGTTATTTGTTATTGATTTACAAAAATAACTCGTTACCGTTATTATCAAAATGTAACGAGGTTTTTAGTTACTTTTTCATTACTTTTTTTCTTGACACTAATAGAATATTATAGCATTTTTCATTAGCAGAACTCAGTACACATTAAAGCCATTGTACACTATTCTCTGAATGTAAAAACGAAATATCTGAATAATCTTAGATTAAAATGCCCAAAGTACATTTCAAATAGCATAATAAAATATATTGAAGATTTCACGGTTTAACTCGTTTCTATATTTTTATTAAACATACATGCATCTTTACGTCGATTTGTGTACAACAGCTTTAAAGTGCACTAGTTCTGCCATTGAAAAATGCTATTATATGCAGATTTATGCGATAAATATTCTGAAGAGAAGTCAGAATTCTTTTTCTTAGTAGAAGAATAAAGCTTAAAAATTAATAAATATAACTCCTGTGAAGCTAGCCCCCCATTATTTAAAAAAATAATTTTTTTTTAGAGTTCTGAATAGATTTCCAATAGTTCCAGAGTTCCTGATAGGTTTAAGAAATAGTTCCGGCCATGAAAGCAATAAAAACGCGATTTAAAAAATGGGCTAACTTCACGCAGCTCCCCATTTAAAAAAAAAAATTTTTTTACAGTTCTGGATAGATTTTAGGTCTATTTTTTGTGGCTGAAGTAGTGTACACTTCTGGAACTTAAAGTGAGATAAATATACGTTTGATATTTGTTTAAAGTGAGAAAGAGAGTTCTAGAACAGGCTAGTGCAGGAACAGAAAACAGATCATTTGAATAGTTCCAGAGTTCCTTATAGGTTTAAGAAATAGTTCGAGAAAGTAAAAAAAAACATCATTGAAAAACTCGAAATTGTCACCTAAAAAACAGCCATAACATTGAAAGTATTATTTTTACACAATTTTCTCATTAAGATATTTTATAGAACTCTCGACAGAACTGTCAGAACTCTTCAAAAAATTTTTTGCTCTTTTAAATTCGAAAATGGACACCTATAATCGCTCGTAACTTTTTCAGTTCAAATTTAACGGATATTTGTCATTAAGATTTTCGACAGAACTCTGCGGGGGCTACCCAGAACTCTCGACAGAACTGTCAGAACTCTTCAACAAATTTTTTGCTCTTCTAAATTCGAAAATGGACATTCATAATCCCTCGTAACTTTTTCAGTTCAAATTTTACGGATTTTTGTCATTAGGATTTTTGACATTTTGCTGTTTTTGTATGTGCCCTTTATGAGGGTAACATCCTTTGAAGTAAATCGGTTTTTCTCTTTTGAAGCGGATACTTCTGAAACTGTAAGAAATAGTAAAAAATGTTTGAAATGATAGTTGCATGATTTCAGAAATACTTTACATTAAAAGATAAAAAAATGTTTTTTTAATTTGTTTATTTATTTGTTTATTCTCACCACTTGACCCTTCTTTTTTAATTTTGATTTTTTTGGTGATAATGAAAAATATTTTAAGATGAATTCAATCGTGTGTGATAAAGTTATTTTCCAAAGTATCATTTTTGAGAAACAATTAAAAACGTCTCTATACGCTCGCCATCCACACTCGATTCCTCAAAAATGATACTTTGGAAAATAACTTTATCACACACGACTGAATTCATCTTAAAATATTTTTTTTTATCATTAAAAAAATCAAAATTATAAAAGAAGAGTCAAATGGTGAGAATAAATAAATAAACAAATTAAAAAAACATTTTTTAATCTTTTATTGTAAAGTATTTCTGAAACCATGCAACTATCATTTCAAACATTTTTTAAATTATTTCTTACAGTTTCGAAAGTACCTGCTTCGAAAGAGAAAAACCGATTTACTTCGAAAGGGTGTTTCCCCCATAAAGGGCACATACAAAAACAGCAAAATGACAGAGATCCGTAAAATTTGAACTGAAAAAGTTACGAGCGATTATAGGTGTCCAGTTTCGAATTTAGAAGAGCAAAAAATTTTTTGAAGAGTTCTGACAGTTCTGTCGAGAGTTCTGGGTAGCCCCCGCAGAGTTATGTCGAAAATCCTAATGACGAAAATCCATAGAATTTAAACTAAGAAAGTTACGAGCGATTATAGGTGTCCATTTTCCAATTTAGAAGAGCAAGAAATTTTTTGAAGGGTTCTGACAGTTCTGTCCAGAGTTCTGGATAGCCTCCGCAGAGTTCTGTCGAAAATCTTAATGACAAAAATTCGTAAAATTTGAACTGAAAAAGTTACGAGCGATTATAGGTGTCCATTTTCGAATTTAGAAGAACAAAAAAATTTTTTAGGAGTTCTGACAGTTCTGTCGAAAGTTCTGGGTAGCCCCCGCAGAGTTCTGTAAAATATCTTAATGAGAAAATTGTGTAAAAATAATACTTTCAAAGTTATGGCTGTTTTTTAGGTGATCAATTTCGGGTTTTTCAATGACGTTTTTTTTTACTTTCTCGAACAGAACTATTTCTTAAACCTATCAGGAACTTTGGAACTATTCAAAATCTATCCAGAACTCTAAAAGAAAAGATTTTTTTTTGAAAATGGAGGCTGCGTGAAGTTAGCCCCCCATTTTTTAAATAGCGTTTTTATTGCTGTAATGGCCGGAACTATTTCTTAAACCCATCAGGAACTCTGGAACTATTGAAAATCTATTCAGAACTCTAAAAAAAATTATTTTTTAAATAATGGGGGGCTAGCTTCACATGGGTATGAATGTATTGTATAGGGTAAGTGGTCCAATAATGAATCATGTAAATTTCAGAGGCTGGTATTTCTCTCAATTATTGAATTGAAGGTCTGAATTTTTGCATACAGTTTATGAATTTAGTTGACTACATTCTGTAAATAATAACTTTTAAGTTATCCCTGAAGTTTAGTCACAATTTCAATTATTTAAAAAAACGGGAAATGGTTCATTGTGTACAAGGGGTGTTACACAATGAACCATGCTATTTTTAATAATAAACTACATATTTTATACTGCGAATTGTTGGGATTATTTTAGTTTTGCTATATTTAAAAATTGTTTTTAAAATAGATAATTATAAGGTGGTGAGGATTCACAAGGCCGACCACTGCGTTTTTCTCTTGTTTTAAGTGAAAACGCGTTAAATGAATATATTTTTATTGAAATTTTAGGTGGGGGGCCGTATTCTAAATAATTATTACAATGGGTTATTATTTTGAAGGTTATCATAAAAAAGGTTATGTGTTCTACAATATACCATAGTTCATTGTTCACTACGTCAAAATGATTCATTGTATCACCTAACCTTTTCTACGATAATCTCCTAAATAATGTGGTAAAATAATGTAACAGGAAAAGTTGCTTACAGAATAATAAAGCCAAATGTGCACACAAAACTATTGCACAATGAAAAAAATGATAGATATAACAAAAAAAAACAAAAAATACGTTAAACTTATTAAAAAAATTTACTTTGCAACCCAAAATTCTTAGAACGTAATATTACATGGCCGTCCTTGGCGTGATCTGTCAGTCGACTGGGGAGCCGAGAAGGGGTTCAAATGCGAGTCTCTGCATGATAGTAGCTCAATCTGATAACGTCGCATTTACGAAATATCGCAATGGTTCATAGTGTACTACTGTTGGACTACCTACCCTACATACATACAGGATGTCTGGTAAGCGAAAGCACTTGTGTGTTGATAGAGCTGACTAAACCGAATCGAAAGTCCTCTACCACATTTTGCAATTTTCGCAATAGTTAATAAAATACTAATCACTAAAAAAATGCTGAATTTTAGTCTTAATAATTTTTTACTTAAATACTATCAACTTTACAGAGAAAAGCAAGAGATAAAAATTATTTATTTTTTTCTCATATAAAGTTCTAAGAATTTTTTTCAAAATTTTTTAATACCCTATTTTCTCGTATTGATAAAAATAAGAAAATGCACTAAAAAGTTGATAAAAAATTCGTAGAGTTCTATGAGAAGAAAATTAATGATTTTTGTTTCTTACAGTTTTTCTGTGAAGTTGATAGTATTTGAGTAAAAAATTATTGAAGAGTATTTAGCGACTTTTAGTAATTAATATATCTCGTTAACTATTGCGAAAATTGCAAAATGATAGAGGACTTTTCAACTCAGTTTAGTCCGCTCTATCTGCTCAGGATGGGTGATGCCGAATTTTAAGGACACCCTGTATATATTAAACTGACAAGGGAAAAAAATGTTTTTTTAGTTGGCCTCTCAGTTCAAAATCTTCTATTTCATGCCAGAAGAACATCCCTAAATTTTTATAAAAAAATAACTACATTTTATACGTAATTTATTTCAATTAATTAAATCATATTTTTTTGTATTATGTACTCATTTTGGTAAATGTTAAGAAAAGGGGAGCCACCTCCGATGACCTTGACCTTGACATATATTGTCAAGGTCGTGACCCTGAGTGACCACCAGATTTTAGATGGCGGTCGCTGTCCGTTAAAAAGTTATGAACAAAAAAGTTTGCAAAATTACGTTTTATTTCTGCTATGCAGCGTGACGTTCACGCGAAGCGACTCACCCCCCCCCCCCCCCCCCTCCCCCCTGCTTAAGGGGCACACGACTTCCCTGTTTGTCAAACATTCACATACACAATCATCTATTTATTCCTCGGTTTGTTTTGCTTACATTTAAGCAATGGAAAGGTTACTATTATGATATATTCACAACAGTCTTCTTTCTCATTTTGTGTTGTCACCATGTTACTTCATGAATTTATTCAAGGTGAGAGTTGAAGGTGAAAATCAAACAATGTATCGGGTTTGGTTAGGGTTAGGTTATTATATTACCATGGGTATATAATAATCTAACCCTAACATTTTTTGTTCATAACTTTTTAACGGACAGCGACCGCCACCTAAAATCTGGTGGAGGTCACTTAGGGTCACGACCTTGACAACATATGTCAAGGTCAAGGTCATCGGAGGTGACTCCCCTTTTCTTAACATTTACCCTCATTTTCAGTTGGAACTTTCCCGAAACCTCCTACAAGACTTTTAAAAGTTGCATTTAACTGGATTATAAAATTTTCTAATAAAGAGTTTTGTCATCAAATTAAGGCATTTGATTTGAGGATGTCAAAACCACAAAGCGATATACTTTAACCTGTAAAAAATTTTTTTCTATCTTTAAAAACGTTTTATAATTTAGTTAAGTGCAACTTTTAAAGGTCCCGTAGGAGATCCCGGGAAAATTACAACTGGATCTTGTTCTTTCAAATCTACAGTTTGAGTAACGACCCATTTGAACGCTTGGAACTTTGCTAAAATCGACCTTGAACTCAAAATTTGATCATTTTTTCACATTAATCTGGTTTTTTTTCGTAAGGCGTATATTTTTTTTTTTTTTTTTTTTTTTTTTTGTAGAGCTAAATGAATTGTTGCATCATGTTCAGCGACCGAAAAAACACAGTATCACTTATAAAATCCAAATCAAGCCATTTTTGCATCAAATCAAACATGTATTAAGGAAAATCGAAACTTCGATTTAAAAATCGTTTACTAGTAATTTCTAAATTTTAATATTTTTTGATAAAAATTTAGAGATGTTCTTTTCACATAAAATATTCGGTTGGTGTAAAAATAATGTTGGTTTTTAACCTTTAACTTCAAATGTAAATATCTAAGCTCATAATAAACTTTATTAATCGAAGTAAGAACCATTATAATCTACACATTTTTGCCAACAAGATACAAGTTTCTTTATTCCATTAGCATAAAATTCTGGAATTCTAGAATCGATGAATTCTCTGAAGGCATTTTCAACAGCAGCTTAGTTGAAGATTTTTCCCTGTAAAAAGTGGTCGAGATGTTTGAAAAAGTGGTAGTCGGTTGGCGAGAAGTCCGGTGAGTATGCTGGGTGAGGCAAAATTTTGTGGTCAAGCTCCTTCAGTTTCTGCAGAGTCAGTTGTGCAACGCGTGGACGAACGTTGTCATGAAACAGATTCGGTCCCTTCCGATTGACTAATGCTGAACGTTGATGTATTTGCTGATGCATTTTGTCAATTTCGAGGCAGTATTTCTCTGACGTGATAGTTTGGCCTGATTTTAGAAAATTATAATGGATGATTTCTGTTGAACATCATCAAACGGTCACCATTATCTTTTGATGCAATTTTGGCTTAGGAAAGTGTTTTGCTCTTTCATCATAATCTAACCGTTGAGCAAATCACCGTCTGTTGTAAAGAACCTATTTTTCATCGCATGTTATAATGCGATCAAGAAATGGGTCATTTTTGCTGCGCAGAATAAGAGGAGAACGGATTTTGTAACGATGATTTCTTTGATTTTCGTTCAATTCATGAGGAATCCATTTATCAAGCTTTTTTACTTTTTCGATTTGTTTTAAACGAACAACTGTTGAATGATCAACGTTCAGTTCCTGGGCAACCTCTCAAGTGGTTTTTAATGGAGCCAGTTCAATAATTGTCTTTGTTCGTTGTCAATGGTTACGTGCCGTCCACGACCCTTTTTATCTTCAAGGCTCTCATCTCCGTTACGAAATTTTTGAAACCATCGTTGTACTATCCGTTCGTTTGTAGTTTCCGGGCCAAATGCTTCATTAATTTTTCGTTTCTGCTGCTTTAGAGCCTAGTTTGAACTCGTATAAAAAAATTGCTCGGAATTGCTTCTTTTCCATTTTTTTAACAATGATGATAGTAATTTAACACAAAGTAATACCGAGAACAAAATTATGAGCACAATGAATACAGCGGAATCTGCGCTTGAAAATGGTACAACATGAACATAGTTGAACGTAACAGTATTGTACAGTAAAGCGCCAAAATTTAAAACAATAAGAATCGACATTATTTTTGCACCAACCAAAATAGAAGCTTTTGAGTTGAAAGGCCGATTAAAAAAAATTTGTTTCTTGTTTATATATACGGGTCTCGTAAAGACCCAACGCTTAAGGCGAGATCATTTTGAGACAAAAATTCTAATACCAAAATGTTAAGGTTATAATAACTTTTGAATTATAAGCGTTTGAAATTAACAAAACATCGTCTAAAGTTGACGCACTCAGGGGCGGCACAACGCAAAGTACTAAACTCGAAAATTGACTTATCTTGAGCAAGCTGATCGCGCATGGTAAAATCGGATTGAGTAATCTTGACTTCTTTTTTTGAGTAATTATTTTTTATTAATTAATAATTTATTGTAAATTTATTGTTCATAATTAATAATTTTATAATATTTATGCATTCGGGAGTGTGTAAGGGATTGATAAGCTAAGAAAAAAAGCCCTGTAGAGATATGCTCGTTTTTGCTTCGTTTTGGAGAAAATCGCAAAAAAGATAAAACGTCATCATTTTTGCATTTTCTCATTACTTATTCATGTTGTATTTATTCACTTGCTTAATGTAAATTTTTTTCAAAATGTTGGCCTCTTGCAGCAATGCAAGTGTTGCATCTAGTACGGACAGCTTGTGTTGCAGTTAAACATTGATCTGACGATATTTGATGCACTGCAGTCTTGATTCGATTTCTCAATTGTTCTCTCGAATTGATTGACGACGAATAGACCTGCTTCAAGATCCCCCACATAAAGAAATCCAATGGTGTCAGATCAAGTGATGAGGTGGCCAAGATACTACTCATCCATGTCCAATCCATCATTGTCGAAAATGTCTGTCTAACCAAGCTCGAGTAGTTCTGCTATAATGAGCTGGACACCAATCGAATTGAAATCACGTTTCAATCCGTTGCTGCAGATGGATATCTTCTAAATAATTAAAGAAGTCAGTCTTCAAAAAATCTGTATATCTGGCTGCATTTAATCTATCAGGTTAAAAAAAATTGCCTTACTAGATAAAAACAAAGTTTTTATTTTGAATTATTGTTTTCATGTACGATTTTAGCGACGATAATACTGTTGCGCCCGATGCACGAGATTGCACTCAGATAGTAACGCGCACTCCCGAGCCACGGAAATGAAGAGACTCAAGGATTAAAGAATAGGAAATAAGAAGTCGTTTATTCAATAACGTCGGCACCACGAGATCGTCCGTACAGAAGTAGCATATCGATAATATGTGTAATCGGCGGAGAAGCACATCAGTACGTCTTGACTGCTCTCCGAAGATCTGACAGTTCTCCATCAACAACGGCACATCGTCTTGACAACGCAACACCACGGGTGTCAGCACAGCACGGCATGCGACGGAGCATGGGCGTAACAATACTTTAGAAGCAGTGCAAAAACGAAGCAACTATGTTTTGTCTTTCTTGCGATTTTTTCCAAAACAAAGTAAAAACGAGCATATCTCTATAGGACTTTTTTTCTTAGTTTATCGATCCCCTACACGCTCCCGAAGTTTTTACATTTAAATTCCAGACATACTGTCTGGAATTATATATATAATATATACAGGGTGATCCAGACCACCATACGTGACGACACATACTCGTACATATTCCTCATGAAAAAGTGAGTCAAAAATGTCAATAGCAAAACGTGGTATCAATAGTTTTTAAACAGTGAGCCCTAGATGATGTCCAATCGTAGGGCATGAAATTCGCGCCGTCAGGAGCGGCGCAATTAAGCAGTCAGCCGCGCGAACGCTTTGATGAATCTGGAGACACTGGTAGTGTCTCGGCGCTAAGCTGCGCGAAGCGACACGTCCGTGCCTCCTTTACGCGAACCGACGAGTTGCGGCAGATCGAGATTATCGGATCTCAATAACAGTTGAACCGATCGCGTTCTATGTATACTCAATCGATAGCCACCACACGGATTGTGTGATAAAAGTGCTTTTATTTTTTTTCTACGTGCCCTACGAGCGGAGATATCGCGACGC
>NW_017296752.1:132212-133846 GCF_001594075.2 Trachymyrmex cornetzi | reverse complement strand
GCAGCATTGCACATTCGAACGTGATCAACCACATATGACGGCTGTGATAATCAGCGATGGCAACATTGTCACATATACGATGTGACGTGTTATAATTAAATAATTAATTAAAATTAAAATTAATAAAATGAATTAAAATAGAAAAATAATTATAATTAAAATGAAATATCGTCGAAATTGTCGTTGATGAAGATCTAGGTATTTACCGCGTCGAGGAAGAGGGTGTATAGATATTCAGGAATTAAGCGTCTAGGTGTTCGCCGTCGAGGAAGAGGGCGTCTAGGTGTTGTCTATCTACATGTTCGCCGTCGAGGAAGTGGGTGTCTAGGTGTGCGCCGTCGAAGAAATGAGTGTCTAGGTATTCGCCGTCGAGGAAATGGGTGGCTAGGTGTTCGCCGTCGAGGAAGAGGGCGTCTAGGTGTTGTCTATCTACATGTTCGCCGTCGAGGAAGTGGGTGTCTAGGTGTGCGCCGTCGAAGAAATGAGTGTCTAGGTATTCGCCGTCGAGGAAATGGGTGGCTAGGTGTTCGCCGTCGAGGAAGAGGGCGTCTAGGTGTTGTCTATCTACATGTTCGCCGTCGAGGAAGTGGGTGTCTAGGTGTGCGCCGTCGAAGAAATGAGTGTCTAGGTATTCGCCGTCGAGGAAATGGGTGGCTAGGTGTTCGCCGTCGAGGAAGAGGGCGTCTAGGTGTTGTCTATCTACATGTTCGCCGTCGAGGAAGTGGGTGTCTAGGTGTGCGCCGTCGAAGAAATGAGTGTCTAGGTATTCGCCGTCGAGGAAATGGGTGGCTAGGTGTTCGCCGTCGAGGAAGAGGGCGTCTAGGTGTTGTCTATCTACATGTTCGCCGTCGAGGAAGTGGGTGTCTAGGTGTGCGCCGTCGAAGAAATGAGTGTCTAGGTATTCGCCGTCGAGGAAATGGGTGGCTAGGTGTTCGCCGTCGAGGAAGAGGGCGTCTAGGTGTTGTCTATCTACATGTTCGCCGTCGAGGAAGTGGGTGTCTAGGTGTGCGCCGTCGAAGAAATGAGTGTCTAGGTATTCGCCGTCGAGGAAATGGGTGGCTAGGTGTTCGCCGTCGAGGAAGAGGGCGTCTAGGTGTTGTCTATCTACATGTTCGCCGTCGAGGAAGTGGGTGTCTAGGTGTGCGCCGTCGAAGAAATGAGTGTCTAGGTATTCGCCGTCGAGGAAATGGGTGGCTAGGTGTTCGCCGTCGAGGAAGAGGGCGTCTAGGTGTTGTCTATCTACATGTTCGCCGTCGAGGAAGTGGGTGTCTAGGTGTGCGCCGTCGAAGAAATGAGTGTCTAGGTATTCGCCGTCGAGGAAATGGGTGGCTAGGTGTTCGCCGTCGAGGAAGAGGGCGTCTAGGTGTTGTCTATCTACATGTTCGCCGTCGAGGAAGTGGGTGTCTAGGTGTGCGCCGTCGAAGAAATGAGTGTCTAGGTATTCGCCGTCGAGGAAATGGGTGGCTAGGTGTTCGCCGTCGAGGAAATGAGTGTCTAGGTATTCGTCGTCGAGGAAATGGGCGTCTAGGTGTTCGCCGTCGAGGAAGTGAGTGTTTAGGTATTTGCTATCGAAGAAGTTGGTGTCTAGGTGTTCGCCGTCGAAGAAATGAGTGTCTAGGTATTCGCCGTCGAGG
>NW_017296752.1:125042-127060 GCF_001594075.2 Trachymyrmex cornetzi | reverse complement strand
GCCGATTAAGTAATTGGCGCTGATGAAATTGGCCCAAATGGTGATTCTGTATGAGAAGCACCATTTGGACCAGTTTCATCAACGCTTAGCGCTTTTTTTTACATTTTTTTAAAAAAAGATAAGTTTGTATATAATACATATATCATTAGATTTAGTAAAAACATTAACAGAATTTAACTTGGCGCCACAATTGTTGATATCAAATCTTTTATACAAATGATACATATCATTAGTTCTACTAAATAGCAAACGTGATTAGTTATCAGTTTCACGGCCGATCTACTAAACAGCAAACGTGATTAGTTATCAGTTTCACGGCTGATTAAGTAATTGGCATTGGTGAAACTGGTCAGTTTCACGGCCGATTAAGTAATTGGCGTTGGTGAAACTGGCCCAAATGGTGGGTCTTTACGAGAAGCACCATTTGGGCCAGTTTCATCAACGCTTAGCGCTTTTTTTACCTTTTTTTTAAAAAGGTAAATTTGTATATAATTTTAAAATTCCATAGAAAAATCTTTTATACACATGATACATATCATTAGAGTTAAGTAAACAAAATCTTTTATATGAATGATACATATCATTAAGAATATCCTTCAAGAAAAAAAAAATCCCACCACCACCCCCATCGTTTTATAATTGGGATATAAAAATCTCAAGATATATCAAAACGATGGGCATCTATATAGTAGAATTTAACTTAACATCAATTGTTGACATCAATTTATAATTGTGATATAAAAATGTCAAGATATATATATATATCAAAACAATGGTCGTCTATACAGAATTAGCATCAATTGTTGATGCTAATTCTGTATAGACGACCATCGTTTTGATATATAATTAGCATCAATTGTTGATATCAAATCTTTTATAGAAGTCGTATATAAAATGTTGTGGAATTTAACTTGGCGTTCGTGTTAATTTTGTACGAGTAATACATAAAATGTTGAGGAATTTAACTTGGAGTCTCTGTTTTTAGGTAACTTTGTGATGATATAATAATTTTTAGGTAATTATCTTTGGAAAATAATTATCGCTATTATTACTTGAATCAGGATAGAAAGACCTTCAATGAAAATATTTTCGAAGAAAAATTAAAGTTACTTTCACTTTTTTGTGGTATATATTTTCTGAAATATGTGTCTGGATCTACATCGTAAATATATATTGCTTATTATATATTTTTGATATTTTTCTTTAAAAATAATATAGAAATATCTTTAGCACCCGTAGGCCATCGTTTTTTTATAACTTGCACATCATCAATTTCAATCCAAAATGTTCCTTCTCGACACATACTTGTATAATGACCTTCTTCGACATATGAACCATAATGAAATATAGCATTCATAACTTTGTATGTCTGTCCAGCTATTAATATTTTCGTTGTCGGAACAGCACGTAAACTAAATTTGTGTGGTATCTTTACTAATTTACCATCATCTGAAGAAAATGATATTAAGTTGATAATAAGTATTTCTTTTGTCGAAACTAATTCTCTTTTAAATAATATATCATTTCTTCCACAACATTCACATAATTTATCAAACGTCTGACACCAATGTGATGAAAATAGTATTTTTTAATAAATCATCAAGATTATAACTTTTCTTCTTCAGATTATTAAAGAAATTGAAAGAAAGATATTAGTATTAGTAGTAACATTTGTAAAACCACATGAATTGCATCGATAAGCAGAAGTAGCTTGATGTTCTACCATACTCTTTATGTAATCATATTTTATACAAAGAGCTGTAAGAAATTCTAAGGCATCTCGTTTAATAGCAACCGAAAAATATTCACCTAAAGATTGCCGTATTTCATAGGTATTCAAATTATTTATTCCATGTTCACATCGATGTGCAAATAAATTCAAAACATCAGGTTTATTGTAATTTTAGATTAAACGCGAATTTTATAATTAGACTCTTATGTCTATTTCCACCAATTAATCTCGGTTCAAATTGCTCTTCGTCTTTTTCTAATTCTAAAGATTAGAAACATTATATATA
>NW_017296752.1:122600-124375 GCF_001594075.2 Trachymyrmex cornetzi | reverse complement strand
AATTAAGCGTCTAGGTGTTCGCCGTCGAGGAATTAAGCGTCTAGATGTTTGTCGTCGAGGAAGTGGGTGTCTAGGTCGAAGAAATGGGTGTCTAAGTGTTCGCCGTCGAGGAAATGGGTGTGTAGGTGTTCGCCGTCGAGGAAGTGGGTGTCTAGGTGTTCGCCGTCGAGGAAATGAATGTCTAGGTGTTCGCCGTCGAGGAAGTGAGTGTCTAGGTGCTCGCTGTCGAAGAAGTTGGTGTCTAGGTGTTTGCCGTCGAGGAAATGGGTGTCTAGGTGTTCGCTATTGAGGAAATGGGTGTCTAGGTGTTCACTATTGAGGAAATGAATGTCTAGGTGTTCGCCATCGAGGAAATGGGTGTCTAGGTGTTTGCCGTCGAAGAAGTGGGTGTCTAGGTGTTTTCTGTATGTTCGCCGTCGAGGAAGTGGGTGTCTAGGTGTCCGCTATTGAGGAAATGGGTGTCTAGGTGTTCGCCGTCGAGGAAATGGGTGTCTAGGTGTTTGCCGTCGAAGAAGTGGGTGTCTAGGTGTTTTCTGTATGTTCGCCGTCGAGGAAGTGGGTGTCTAGGTGTCCGCTATTGAGGAAATGGGTGTCTAGGTGTTCGCCGTCGAAGAAGTGTGTGTCTAGATGTTTTCCACATGTTCGCCGTCGAGGAAGTGGGTGTCTAGGTGTTCGCTATTGAGGAAATGTATGTCTGTTCGCTTTGCTCGCACTTAACATCTTCGTTCTTTCTCTTTTCAACGCCTGAATACATATTTATTCCGTTTTAAGTACAAATGTTTTGGAGATTTCAAGCAATGCGAATAAACCTATTATCGCTCACAGAACACTGAGCTTTTGTATCTGATTAACATATTCCATTAGATCTAAAAATATAGATCAAACAGGTACAAGAGCTCACTGAGCGCTCACTGAGCGGCCGTACATCTGAGGCTATGTTCCAAAATTCACTGTCAGTGCTAACAATGTATAGTATACGTAACGTAAATTGTAGATTTTCAGCGCTGGCAGTGAATTTTGAAACACAGCCTGGATACACTCTGGCTGCGTTCGGGGAGGCACTTTAGAACAGCTGGACTTTCAAAACGAATTACGATTAAAATTGGAGCGAAAGTTATGATAAGACGTAATATTTATGCTAGTTTGGGTCTTGTAAGTGGTACAATTGTTAAATTTTTCTATTTAAATTAAATTTTTTCATTTTATACGGTTAATTCTTTAATTTTTTATAGTAACACTTAAATTGAGCAAGGTAACGCAATTTTGTGATAATGTTTTGTATAACGTTTTGAGGGAAAGTTAAATAAACACTACTTTAGTTGGAAGAGGAAATGTCTTTGAATGAATTGTGATATAATAATTTTATTTAAGAGGAATTTAAACCATTTGGATTGGAATAGGACGATTCTTCAATAAATATACGTATACTTAGGTTTCATTACATAAAAATTAAAGATGGTACCGTTTGGATTAATTAAATAATAAAGATAGTATCTCTTGAGTTTTACTTTTTATTTGGTAGAATTTAACTTGGCGCCACAGTTGTTGATATCAAATCGTTCGTACAAATAATACATACCATTAGTTTAATATTTATTATTTATTTAATTTGGCATGGTATAAAGAAGTGGGATTTAACTTGGCGCCAGTTCTTGATATCAAATCTTTTATAGGAATGATACATATCATTAAAATTAATATTATTTATTTAATTTGGTATTCGAATTACATGGAATTTAACTTGGCGCTAATTGTTGATATCAAATCTTTTTTAC
>NW_017296752.1:115592-122523 GCF_001594075.2 Trachymyrmex cornetzi | reverse complement strand
TGATACATATCATTAGAGTTAAATAAATTAAGAAAAAAATTAAAGTTATTATTATTTTTTCTTTGGAAGGAATAAAATGGTAAAATTTAACTTGGCGCCAGTTGTTGGTATCGAATCTTTTATACAAATGATACATATCATTAGTTCTACTAAACAGCAAACGTGATTAGTCATCAGTTTCACGGCCGATTAAGTAATTGGTGAAACTGGCCCAAATGGTGATTCTTTACGAAAAGCACACACGCTTAGCGCTTTTTTTACCTTTTTTTTTAAAAAGGTAAGTTTGTATACGATCATATATAGAATATAAATTTAACTTGGCGCCACAATTGTTGATATCAAATCTTTTATACAGATGATACATATATCATTACATTTAGTAAAAATTATAAAAACATTAACAGTTTCTTCCACATCTTAATCTACATCGTAAATGTATGTTGCTTATTATATATTTTTGGTAATATTTTTCTGTAAAAATAATATAGAAAATCTTTAGCATCTCTAGGCCATTGTTTTTTTATAACTTGCACATCATCAATTTCAATCGAAGATGTTCCTTCTCGACACATACTTATATAATGACCCTCTTCGACACATGAACCATAATGAAATATAGGATTCATAACTTTGTACGTCTGTCCAGCTATTAATATTTTCGTTGTCGGAACAGCATGTAAACTAAATTTGTGTGATATCTTTACTAACCTATCATTCTCTGAAATAAAAGATATTAAGTGAATAATAAGTATCTTTTTTATCGAATCTAATTCACTTTTAAATAATATATCATTTCTTCCACAACGTTCACATAATTTATTAAACGACTGACACCATTATGATGAAAATGTAGTTTTTAATAAATCATCTAGATTATAACTTTTTTTCTTCAATATTGCTAAACAGCACGATACCGAATGAGTATTGCAAAGGTTCGTGAAGTTTCTGTATTAACACTTACGGCGGTATTCTTAAATTGAGTTCGATTTAATGATGATAAGTAATGTCAATTGTAAATTCGATACAACGTCATTTATATCAGTAAAAAAGATTTTTGAAATATGTTTTAAGTAATAAACGAATTTGTAAATAAAGTCAATATTAATTAAATTATCCAAACGAATAATATTAAAAATCAACAGTTATTTGCAAAACTTCTTTTCTGTCACAAACAATATTAGAAAAAATTTACACTTGAAATACGCATTTGATATAAATGAATATTTTATATTTAAGAAATAAAATGAACGAAATTCCGAATTACGATAGGGGAGAAAAGGGAAGTAGTATAGTGAAATCGGTAAGTACATAATAAGCTGAACTGTTATTAAAAATTAGACGTGTTCAGCATTGTGTTGAAATAGGTGGTAGCACCATTTTGAACACCTACTAAAATTTTCATTTTTAATAACAGTACAGCTTATTACTTACTTTTCTTTATTGTATTACTTCCCTTTTCTTTCCTATTGTAATTCGGAATTTTGTCCATTGTATTTCTTAAATATAAAATATTTATGTTTACATATATCAAATGCGTATTTCAAGTGTAAATTTTTTCTAATATAGTTTGTGACAGAAAAGAAATTTTGGAAATATCTATCGATTGATATTTTTAATATTATTCGTTTGGATAATTTAATTAATATTGGTTTTATTTACAAATTTGTTTATTACTTAAAACATATTTCAAAAATTCTTTTTACTAATATAAATGACGTATCGAATTTGCAGTTGACGTTACTCTTCATCAATTAAATCGGACTCAATTTAAGAATACCGCAGTAAATGTTAATATAGAGATTTTACGAACCTTTCCAATACTCATTCGGTATCGTGCTGTTTAGCAGTATTCATCAAAGCGTTCAAGTGGCCGGTTTCTTAGTTGCGCCGTTCCTGACGGCACGAATTTCATGCCCTGTGATTGGACATCTTCTAGGGCTCATCTTTTAAAAACTATTGATGTCACAATATTTTGCTATTGACATTTTCGATTCACTTTTTCATGAGGAATATGTATGTGACGTCCCATGCGGGTGGTCTGAATCACCCTGCGTGCGTGCGTGCGTGCGTGCGTGCATGCGTGCATGCGTGCATACAGGGAGGGGCATTTAAAACAGGTCACTTGAATAACTCGCTTGTTTTTGACAATAGAAGAAAAAATGTCAAACAAAAGTTGCTTGGTTTCGAGGGGCACATAATGTGATATCAATAATTGTTTTGTAGGTGGAGGCGTAAAGGATAGGTAAAGGTCAAATCTGTTTTTTTAAATGGAATATGTTTTTTACTTACATTCTGATAGAGCATTTTAAGACGAATACAATGACCTATAATTGAAGGTCATTCAAGGTTGCGCAAGGTCAATAATGGAAAATAATTTAATGTAATGGAAAATAAATTGTTTCAAAGCACTTTTCGAATAATTTCGTGTCTTCTCTTCTTG
Source organism: Trachymyrmex cornetzi (assembly GCF_001594075.2). NCBI lineage: Eukaryota > Metazoa > Arthropoda > Insecta > Hymenoptera > Formicidae > Trachymyrmex > Trachymyrmex cornetzi. The sequence goes on along the minus strand of NW_017296752.1, from coordinate 120,083 downwards.
TTGGTATACCGCTAATCGTTCAAGTGTATGTAAATCTGGAGACACTGGTGGTGTCTCGGCGCTAAGCTGTATTTACATACCGTTTAAATTGAATCGCATATATTATCCATATTTACTGATCAGTTTGAATTCATCTATCGATCAAAGTGCGTGTCTTGCAAAATGTGTTATATGAAAGCGGAAAAAGTCGACATGATTTTCGTCTATGGTGAATGTCGCCAAATTATGAGAGAAGCAGTACGTTTGTATGCTGAAAGATTTCCCGATCGTGTCCATCCCTCATTTTCTGATTTTCAAATATAGTACAAACTTTTCAAGAAACAGGAAGTGTGGATAATAAAAAACACAAACGAATCAAGAAAGCAACTGACGACGAAAATTCAACGAACATTTTAAGCCGCTGTAGCACTAAATCCACATATCAGTACAAGACAACTTGAACGTGAAATACGTGGTATTAGTCGACGAAGTGTTCTGCGAATACTCCATTCCAACAAATTTCGTCCCTTCCTTATCTCACTTTATCAAGAGTTACATTGCAATGATTTTCAAAACCGTGTACAATTCTGTGAATGGGCACTACAAAGACTACAAGAAGATGATATGTTTGCCACTAAAATCTTATTTACTGACGAAGCTACATTTACAAACAATGGACAAGTAAATCTTCGCAACATGCCCTACTAGTCAGTAGAAAACCTACATTGGATGAGAGAAGTGTACAGGCAGATATCTTGATCTATAAACGTCTGGGCCGGAATTCTTAATGATAAAATAATTGGTTCTCACTTTATCTTCCACTGAACGTACGATAATCAATATGGTACCAGCAAGATGAATGTCCTGCTCATTCTACACGGATTACACAGGTCTACAAAATTCACCTTTTTTTTTTTTTTATGTGAGACTGGTTTTTGACGTATTTCTGTGCTCTGAACATGATTCTGGGGTCCAAAAATGCCCATCACGTCACGATTTTGAGAAATGTGGGGGTCAAAACCGCAAAAATCGTGTTTTTGGGTGTTTTGATCCCTATTTTTCTCAGAAACCAGATGAGCTAGAGACTTCAACCTTTACTCAAATTAAAGCTTGAATCTTATACCACAAGAAACATATATGCCAATAAAAAAAAAATATTTTGTATAAAATGGGGTTAAACTTTAAATTAAGTGAAACCTCTACGGCCCAGTTTTTATGATCGAATTGCAAATTAATAAATTATATTTATCTAAGCTCATGAAAGTGACTACTCGAAGGTTTTCGGGATCGCTGATTACAAATTCGATGTCAGTCTTATGAAATTTAAAATGGCGGATCCAAGATGGCAGATGCGAAAATCGGAAAATTGAGCAAAGGGCATCAAATTGAGCATTCGTGTGTTTTTGAGGTCGTTGATTACGAATATTAAATATAATATGGCGTTAATTTAAACAAAAATATGGCGGGCAAAAGTTTTTTTTTTAATTTGCATATATGGTTCTTGTAGTGTAAGATTCAAGCTTTAATTTGAGTATAGGTTGAAGTCTTTAGCACATCTGGTTTCTGAGAAAAATAGGGATCAAAACACCCAAAAACACGTTTTTCGTGGTTTTGATCCCCACTTTTCTCAAAATCGACGTGATGGGCACTTTTGGACCCCACAATCGTTTTCAGCGTACAAAAATACATCGGAAACCAATCTCGTATAAAAAAAAAAAACCCATGTAGACCTGTGTTATTACTGAATTGCTAAACAGAAAATTTGGAGATTGTTGGATGATCGGTCAGGAAATAACAGATGGGCCGCACATTCCCTAGATTTAACACCTATGGATTTTTATTTGTGGAGAAAGTTAAAACACCAAGCGTACAGCGAAATGCCGATAACAACAGAAGACATGAAGGAGCGTATAAGAAGAGCTTGCGTTGATCCGAATGAAATTCATCGTGAAGTGTTATCTGTGTCGACACGTTTCAGAAAATGCGTCGATGTTCAGGGTGATCATTTTGAACACTTATTGTAGTGGTAAGTACGCAAATAAGTAAATTAATGAAATATTCGAAAAATGCCTTCATACAATTTATTTTCAATTACAGCTAGCCTTGTTATGTTTAAATAAACCTTCAATGTTTATTTACATACCGTGATACACTTGAATGATTAGCGGTATACCAACAAGAAGAGAAGATATGAAATTATTCGAAGAGTGGCTTGAAACAATTTATTTTCCATTACATTCAATTATTTTCCATTATTGACGTTGCGTAACCTTGAATGATCTTCAATTATAGGTCATTGTATTCGTCTTAAGATGCTCTATCAGAATGTAAATAAAAAAACATATCATTCCACATTTAAAAAAACAGATTTGACCTTTGCCTATCCTTTACGCCTCCACCTACAAAACAATTATTGACATCACATTATGTGCCCCTCGAAATCAAGCAACTTTTGTTTGACACTTTTTCTTCTTCTCGTTTGTTAAAAACAAACGAGTTATTCAGGTGACCTATTTTAAATGTCCCTTCCTGTATATACATACATACATATACAGAATCCCATTTTAATTGATCATCTCAAATATTTCTTTAACAGTACATTTTAAGGAAAAATGTTTTAGATAAAAGTTTTGGGACTTCGAGAGGGATAAAATGGTACTATTTATATATTAGTTTGACCTTGGGTGGCATTGTCAAGGTCAGGGCAAGATCACTTTAAATTTTTTTAATAGAATCTCGCCATTTTTTATTACATATTCTTGTAGCTTACCTCGTGAGCTTTTCAAAACACACTATAATAAAATATTTTTTTATTAAGTACTTTGCGAATTATAAGGCTTGAAAGTTACAGTACCGCCGGTATTAGCATTATGCAAGTGTAGATAACATTTGTTAAGATAAAGGTTATTGGAGATTGTTTCTCTTATTTTCATTTTTGCACTGAAAATTCATCTTTATGTAAAAATGAAAATAAGAGAAAAATCTCCAGTGACATTGATCTTAACGAATGTTATTCAGGACATGATTCTGAACAACATTCAAGAGGTTTTAGCCGTCCGTCAGACACCTTGCGTAATTGATGTCGGCGGTACTGTACTTTTAAGTCTTATAACTCGAAAAGTACTTCATGAAAAAATATTTTATCATAGTGTTTTGGAAAGCTCTCGAGGTATGCTACAAGAATATGCGATAAAAAATGGGGTATTTCATTAAAAAAATCCATGTTGACCTTAACCTGACCTTGGTAGTGTCTCATATCAAAAATCCGTTATTTCCACCTTCTTTCCCTTAAAAAAACCTACAACTGTCATATAAAACTTTTTCTTGTATCTCTCTTAGTTTTTGAAATAATCGTCTAGATTAAATGCCCCACCTTGTATATTAAGGTGGTCGTTATTTTAACAATTTTTGAAATTTAATCGGGACACCCCCTAAAGTGATTTTATATCTTAAAAAAATAATACCAAATTTTTTTCAGATTTTTTGAACAAAGATATCACAAAATAAAATTAATAATTTATGTCACTGTTAATGCTCGTGTAGCTTACATACAATTAAATATACTAACCCAAGTCATAAATTAAAACGAGCTATATTAGGTGTACAGTGTGATAGTATTTTATTCGAATCTAAATATAAATTTCACGGAACGTTCCGACTTCACTTAGTTTTCATCAGCCGTGAATATAAATTATGAACCATTACAATAATCCTATACAAATAAAAAATTAACGCATAATAAAATTTATGTTCGAAGATGACATGTCGTGAAGAAACCTCATACAAATGAAATAAATTAACGCGTAAAACTAATTAAATTAATGAAGTAAATTGTCGTGTAGTAAAACTAACGCGTAATAAAAATTGATGCTCGGATGTGTCATATCTTGAAGAACATCTCTCCTTTATTTCTAAGTAAATGTATGAAGAACAACCATATTCTATTAAGTCAAATGTGATGATGTTGTAAGTCGAATTTTAAAACCATGCGTCGAACCAATTGAATTCTTCATTTAACGGCGAGAAAGGACAGTCCGGGTATTTAAATCGGAGAAATTCTCAGTCCAGAGTTATGATGTCGAAGCGTAAAAATTTTTTTATATAGAATTATATAGAAATGGTTGTTGTATAGAATATAGAGTAATTCCGGTATATACGCTGCGCTGGGATTTACGCTGCGGAAGTTAGAAAAAATAGAAGGAGTGGGGGTAATTTTCTCGTAACTACTCTGTTACATATGCCTTTATGTTATATTAGTATTGAGTTATAATTTCAGCTTCTTACTGTTAATATTAATGAAATTATTGTGAGTTGAATCGATTTGTCACTGTGTGTGTAACAAGTAGCATCATCATAAATTATAATCTACATAAAATGATTACTGTAAGGCGTGTTAAAGACCTAGTGGTTATTTCGTGATATATATGTGTAGAGGAATAGTAAAGCATGTTGTATAGCAAAATACAAGTGCTTTGCTTTCGTATTCTTTGTTTAGTTTGTTGAAACCCTTGC
>NW_017296752.1:113559-114021 GCF_001594075.2 Trachymyrmex cornetzi | reverse complement strand
GAGGATGATTTAAAACCGCAATATGGTTCTCTCTTAGAAACTGTCGCGTAATGTTTGCGGTGTGAGGACGTGCATTATCGTGCATTAAGATGAATCTGTTTCTTGTCTGATCACGAATTGGACAGATATATGGACGTAAAATTTCATTGATATATCTCCTAGCAGTCAATCCAGGTGGTGGTATAGCAACCAATGGTGTTCGTGAATTTCGTGATATACCTGCCCATACCATTACGGAACCCCCATAAAATCCTATAATTGGTCTGTTACAATTCTGACGATATCTTTCGCCACGACGACGCCATACTTGTTGCCGTCTGTCATTCCCATAGAGAGAAAATCTTGATTCGTCCATAAAAAGACCATTGCTCCATTGTCTTTGAATCCATCTGACATGACGATGTGCGTACGCTAAACGAGCACGCCGATGATAACGATTAAGCATAGGTACTTGCAAAGAAC
>NW_017296752.1:111486-112285 GCF_001594075.2 Trachymyrmex cornetzi | reverse complement strand
CTACTTTCGAAATCGGTAATTGATATTTCGATCTGATTGATTTTTTACGGAGTTATACAAACAGAAGTGGATATCCGTCAAATCTGAAAATTTTATATAAATTTTACAAAAGTCTATGGCATGAACTAAAAATCGCACACAAATGCGGTTTTAAACAATCGGAAGAGTGAATCTTTACCTTCAATTTGCTTTTTTATTGAACGTTGTACGATTTTTTTTCGACGAGGTATTCGACATTGAATAAAAAGGGTCATTTTTGCTTCAATGTCGAATAACTTCGACATTGAATCGTCGAAAAAAAATCGTACAACGTTTCATAAAAAAGCAAATTGAAGGTAAAGATTCACTCTTTCGACTGTTTAGAATCTCATTTGTGTGCGATTTTTAGTTCATGCCACAGACTTTTGTAAAATTTGTATAAAATTTTCAGATTTGACGGATATCCATTTCTGTTCGTATAGCTACGTAAAAAATCAATCAGATCGAAATATCAATTACCGATTTCGAAAGTAGAGATTTCAAGCTTTAAAATGCTTTTTCAAAAATCTCGTTATGATCATTTTTTACGAAGTTACATTCTTCTGAATTTTGACCTATTTTTGAGGTGGACTTAAGTGATCCTTTAATTTTTTTGCGTAGTGTAGATGAATTGTGTGGAATAATTGAAGATGAAATATGTGAAAGATATGCATGTACGTTTTTCTGCAAACTTATACACGGTGTCCCATTTTAAATGACAACCTCAAATTTCTCTTGAATAGTGCATTTTAGAGAAAAATGTTTCAAACAAATGTTTTGT
>NW_017296752.1:101542-111169 GCF_001594075.2 Trachymyrmex cornetzi | reverse complement strand
TTCGAGATCAAAGTCATTGGAGGCTGTTCTTCTTATTTTCATTTTTGCACTAAAAATTCATTTGTACGTAAAAATGAAAATAAGAGGTACAACTTCCAGTGGTCTTGATCTTGATAAATGTTATCAAGGCCATGATCCTGAACAACATTTAAGAGGTTTTAGCCATCGGTCGAACATCTTGGGTAATGTTAGTGCCGACGGTACTGTAACTTTCAAGCCTTATAACTCGCAAAGTATTTAATGAAAAAATATTTTATTATAGTGTTTTGAAAAGCTCTCAAGGTAAGTTACAAGAATATATAATGAAAAATGGAAGGTTCCATTTAAAAAATTCGAAGTGACCTTGCCCTGACCTTGACAACGCCACCCAAGGTCAAACCAATGATACCATTTTATGTCCCCCTCGAAGTCACAAAACATTTGTTTGAAACATTTTTCTCTAAAATGCACTATTCAAGAGAAATTTGAGGTTGTCATTTAAAATGGGACACCCTGTATAAAGTCAGTGTCGATGTAATATAAATATTAATAAAATATGAGAACTGTTAATATAATATGGAAACACTTCCTTTTTGTAACAACGACAAGATATGAATCGTTTTTTGAACAATTTTAACTTGTGCCACGGAGCACGGGTAGGCAGAAAACCACCTTTGTTGACAAAATTCGGCTGACGCTCTAATTCTTGATCAATTAAAAAAATTTTTTTATTTACTCGAAATTGAATGAGCTACCATAAGCCATTTTGCTTAAATTTTGACTACGGTCCAAATTAAAAATTACCAATCCAATATTCCTATAATTTTGAATTTTTTCTGCTCATCTCATTGGCAATTTTTACTTTAAACCGTGATCAAAATCAGAAAGTTGTTCGATTCGAATAGGCACATATGAGTAAAAAAGTTTTCTCAAGGTTATATTTTTTGAGATTTTAAGGTTACCTCCACATTTTTAAATAGAGCTGTATGATTTTTTTACACAATATGATTCCTCTAATTATTCTACATATAAAAATATTAAGGCAGAGATATCAAAGAACCAATAGTTTACGAAATATTTTATATTTTATTGTTGCACATATTTAGGGTAAGTGGTCCAACAATGAACTATGTAAATTTCAGAGGCTGGTATTTTTCTCAGATATCGAATTGAAGGTCTAAATTTTTGCATACAGTTTATGAATTTAGTTGACTACATTCTGTAAATAATAACTTTTAAGTTATCCCTGAAGTTTAGTCACAATTTTGATTATTTTAAAAAACGGGAAATAGTTCATTGTGTATAAGGGGTGTTACACGATGAGCCATTCTATTTTTAATAATGAACATGTTTTATACTACATGTTTTATACTGCAAATTGTTGGGATTATTTTAGTTTTGCTATATTTTAAAATATTTATTTATAAAATAGATAATTATGAGGTGGTGAGGATTCATAAGGCCGACTACTGCGTTTTTCTTTCGTTTTGAGTGAAAACGCATTAAATAAATATATTTTTATTGAGATTTTAGGTGGGGGGCTGTATTCTAAATAATTATTATAATGGATTATTATTTTGAAGGTTATCATAAAAAAGGTTATGTGGTCTACAATATACCATAGTTCACTGTTCACTACGTCAAAATGATTCATTGTGGATCACCTAACCTTTTCTACGATAATCTCCTAAATAATGTGGTAAAATAATGTAACAGGAAAAGTTGCTTACAGAATAATAAAGCCAAATGTGCACACAAAACTATTGCACAATGAAAAAAATGATAGATATAACAAAAAAAACAAAAAATACGTAAAACTTATTAACCGGTTAAGTGCTATTGTAGCATATATGCACAAAAAGAATCCATGCCAAAAGTGGTATTGTAGCATATATGCACATCTTGAATAACTTCTATATTATTCAACGAATTTGCTTGAAATTTGGTATACTATTGTTTTTTGGGCTTCTGAACTCGATTTTGGCGTCAAATTTGTAAAATTTGATGGCAAACACAACATGGCGACTAATACGTTGAATGAAAATGGCGATTTTTGTATATATATTGCAATTACGCCTACCACTTTTGGCACGGAATGTTTTAAAACGCCTACCACTTAACCGGTTAAAAAAATTTACTTTGCAACCCAAAATTCTTAGAACGTAATATTACATGGCCGTCCTTGGCGTGATCTGTCAGTCGACTGGGGAGCCGAGAAGGGGTTCAAATGCGAGTCTCTGCATGATAGTAGCTCAATCTGATAACGTCGCATTTACGAAATATCGCAGTGGTTCATAGTGTACTACTGGTTCACTGTTGGACTATCTACCCTACATAAAATCTTAAATAACTCGTAAACTATTCATTTTTTGATAATCGTATCTTATACTTTTATAAACAGAATCAGATAAATCAATCGGTGAAAAGGAAACATATAGTTGTTTTAAAAAAATATGTTTGTCAAATGGATAATTTTTTAAATAAGCATATTAATATTTTATGTCAATATGTGCCAATAAAGTATAAAATATTTATCAGGCGTTCGTGGTTTTATACCTTTTTAATTATATTGTTATAAAATATTTAATATCTCGTAAACTATTGGTTTTTGATATCTCTACTTTAATGCTTTTATATGCAGAATAATTAGAGGAATCATATTGTGTACAATAAATCATATAATTCCATTTTAAAAAATGGAAATGACCTTGAAATCTCAAAAAATATGACCTTGAAAAGAATTGTTTACTTATCATATGTACTCCTTCGAATCAAACAACTTTCTCCTTTGGTATTTTCTCGTATCATTAAAAATAACGGAGATATTTTAGATGGTGAAGTTAGATAATACACCCTGTATATATATACAGGATGTTTGAAATTTAAATGTCGAAACTTCGGGAGAGTGTGTAGGGAATCGATAAACTAAGAAAAAAAGTCCTGTAGAAGTATGTTCGTTTTTGCATCGTTTTGGAAATCGCGAAAAAGAACGTAGTTTCCATTTTTGTACTTTCTCATTACTTATTCACATTGTATTTATTTACTTGCTTAATGTAGATATTGTTCAAAATGTTGACCTCTTGCAGTAATGCAAGCATTGCATCTAATACGAACAGCTCATGTTGCAGCCTGATCTAATGATATTTGGTGCACTGCAGCCTCGATTCGATTTCTCGATTGTTCTCTAGAGTTGATAGACGACGAATAAACTTCCTGCTTCAGGGATCCCCCCACATACAAAGAAGTCCAATGGTGTCAAATCAGATGATCGGGGTGGCCAAGATACTAGTAATTCACTCGATGACTTCTGACGAATTTACTGACTTCTGAGGAATTATTAAGCTGGTTGAAATTTGGAACGTTTTTGCAGCGATTTTTTCAAAATGATTTGGCCCATTTCTCCTTTTGCACAGAGCTACATCTTCATGCCAGATAAAAAACACCCCGATCGAATCCATGCGTCGGAAGACACACTTAATGGCGAAAAACTACTTTGGAAAAATTAAAAAAAATTCTCAAAACCAAAAATGATTTGGCCCATTTCTCCTTTTGCACAGACCTACACCTGCATGCCAGACAACAAATAAAAAATATGCCGATGGAATACATGCGTCGGAAAACACCCTAAATGGCGAAAAACCACATTGAAAAAATTAAAAAAAATTCTCAAAACTAAAAATGATTTGGCCCATTTCTCCTTTTGCACAGAACTACACCTGTATGCCAGAAAACAAATAAAAAATACTCCGATACATGCGTCAGAAGAAACCATTAATGGCGAAAAACCACCCTGGAAAAACTTAAAAAATTCTTTCAAAGCCAAAAATGATTTGGCCCATTTCTCTTTTTGCACAGAGCTACATCTTCATGCTAGACAACAAATAAAAAACACCCCGATTAAATCCATGCGTCGGAAGACACCCTTTTAACGGCGAAAAACTACCCTGAAAAAACTTAAACAACTTCTCTCAAAGCCAAAAAAAATTTGGCCCATTTCTCCTTTTGCACAGACCTACTCCTGCAGGCCAGTCAACAAATAAAAACTACCCCAATCGAATACATGCGTCGGAAGACACCCTTAATGGCGAAAAACCACCCTGGAAAAAATTAAAATATTTTTTGTTTATTTGGCATGCAGGTGTAGGTCTGTGCAAAAGGAGAAATTGGCCAAATCATTTTTGGCTTTAAGAGAATTTTTTTAAGTATTTCCAAGGTAGTTTTTCGTCATTAAGAGTGTCTTCCGACGCATGGATTCGCTCGGGGTATTTTTTATTTGTTGTCTGGTATGCAGGTGGTGTTAGGCCAGTCATCTTATACATTTGAGTGGGAAAGTGAACGAAGACGCGAGATTTTTTTGTAGGCTTGTTGGGGGTGTCAAGGAGAGCTTATTTCTGAGTTGTCGTATACATAGACCTTAAGCTAAATTAGGGAGGGGTGGGGGAAGGTAATTTTGCGTTTTTTCGCTGTAACTCGGTCAATTTTGGTCGTAATTGAACGTACGACCTCTCTTTTTGTAGGTATTTTCAAGCCCTACAATTCACCTCGCGAAGACCCTAACCTAAAATCAATATGAAACGATCAATATTTCCGATTGATATATTATTTTTATATTATTTATTATTTTTATATTATTATTATTATTATTATTGTTGTCGAATGAAACGCTCGAGAAACACATGTGATTATTAAAAAGAAAATATGTATTACAGTAAAAATATTAATATACAAGTACAGGGTTAAAATGTGAAGTAGTGAAAAATTAAAAAGTTTGCTGAAAGTTCTGAAATCAAAAAGGTATGAAAATACAATAAATAAAATTATTTTAAAAATCGAGTCTTGATCGCTTCATTGGTGGTACAGATGCATTTGATGAAGTGGATGCATTCAGGTCAACGCTGTCGTCGCCGCCGTCGTTGTCCACTTGTCGTCGGAAGTGAATTGTAGGTTTTTACCGGAATGAAAGTCGTAAACGTCATCATCATCATTATCATCCATGACGTCTTCGCCGATGCTGTCAATAATCGCACGATTCTCCATCGCAATTTTTGCAGATAGGCGAACATTTAAGGCCGGCTTTTCTGCAGCCACAAGCTGCACCGCATCTTCCCTTGCACTTACATGCGACGATCTTCAACAGCTCAGGTGGTGCGGGCTCCGACTTGGTACAAACCGGTTCCAATACGTCGTTGCTTCTTTTCCAGCCCCATTCTTGCGGGTCTTTATAGTTTCTCAACCAAGTTTGGATTTGCAGATACGCTCTGAAGATGTGCTGACGAGCAGCGCTCGTTGTTGGTGGAAGCGTAGATACATTAAATCGGCTCTTTGATGCAGATTTTGCAAAGTGCTTAAATCGCAGCGAATTCAAGGATGTCTCATTTTTATCACCGCCGTAAACAGCAATCAAAAAACGTTCACCTGCTGACACAAGAACTTCTGGGTCGATGTCTTTGGCTTTAAATAGGTTGACGCATGAACGAAGTTCAGGATTCTTCTGTAATATCGACAGAAACTTCTTTTTTCCGATGTTGTAGAAGGCTGAAGTCGTGTCGCAACCATTTATAGCGTGCAAGAAAAAAATGTGTTCACTAATCGACTCATTTCTAAAAGAGGCAGAAGAAAAGCGAGAAGCGGGCGTTTTTCCTTTTGCTGGCTTATGGAAAAAAATATTGTTTTTGTCGTGAGTCCGGTTATAATACAAGCAAATCGATGTCTTCACCAACAATTTCTACGCAATCATATACGTCCGCACGTTGGATTGCGGTTTCAACGATAAGCGTGTCGGCGTCTTCGAATGCTTGTTCAACGCCGATTCCAGCTTCTATCAAGTAAGACGTCAACATTTTGATCAGTCGTTCTTTGTTTCGATTGTTGGTTAGGAATTTTTCCTGACTTGTTTGTAGAATCGTGTGTTGTGTGAATGCAATTTCAATCGTTTGAAACATCCTTGAACGTCTCAGCCTTTCAGCCGTTTTAGTACCAATGATGTTGACATCTTCTGGATATCCATCAAAAACTACTGTAATGTCATTGGGGAAGTTCTGTTGTATATATGTCACATACTTTTTGCAAATGAGATCAATAGTTTGGAGTCTGCTCCACACGACTTTATGTAACAAATATCCCCGTCGATAATGTGCAGTGTTTTCTCGGTAGGTTGCACAGGTGTTGTTAAAGGTTCGAAAGCACTGTACAACGTAGATTTCGTGCCTTTACGCATCCCTTCGGCAGTAAACAAAGATAACGGGAAAGGAGCAAGCTCGAATTGCAGGTATTTCTTCATGTCAACGTCAGTTTGCTTCAAGACACAGATCCGTTAAAACAGCAGCAACGGATTGATCGGGATCTTTGTTGAATCAATTTTAACACTGCAATGGACGGCAGCTAGCGGTTGTACTTTTCCCTTTTTTTTAGATGAAATGGAACCAAAATTGCAATCCAATATTTTAGACATCATTTCTCTGCCGATTTTTTCTGCTTCGTGGCAATTAATCTCGCTTGTTCCGACAACGCCTGTGCCTATAGAAAGCAGTTTATCTGTGACAGGGAACGGATTGTGTTCAGCGAACCACATGTCTAATTTTTCTACATCTTCGTTGTCGCGTTTTATCCGAGTTGGCCGCATATCGACGTGTTGCTCGGTTGTTGCACAAGACACTCCGGCGAAATTTTCAATTACTTCAGAAATGTTTTGCAGATGAACCATCCCCAAAACCCATGACGCTGATGAACTGTCGCTGATTTGACGTACAGTAAGTCCTCCAATTGTCTTGAAGGATCTCATGAGTGCTTGCTCGATCGTCTGGTCCGTCATAATTCCTGACCAGAATTTGTCGCTGCGACGAATCGTGAAACATCCTTCAGTAAACCTTTGATATTCATCAGCAGGCATTTTATCGCGTAAGGTTAACATATCCTGAAGATACAGGTGGGCTGATTTCGCGTAGAGGTAATGTCCGCTGGCATGAAAAAAAGGGAGCATTTTTTGAATAGTTTTAAGATGCAGCGCCCAGTTATCACTTCTTTCCGCTTCAATGAACTGTTTTAACAGGGTGACCATGTGAAAGTACTGCACCCACAGTTTGGCAGTGGGACCATTGTTTTCGAGTAAAATCAACGCATCTTGAAACTTTTTCGCGACATTTTTCACTGCACTGCTTTCATCCGCGGTGAGTACGGTGGCACGATTGAAAGTGTCAATAAAGTAGTCCATCTCGTCACGTTCCTCGTCAGTGAAATTTATGTTTTCCATGATGATCTTGGTCAATGCTAACTGCGTTAAAATGTGCGCACGAACAGCTCTAGAGTACGCATGACCGCACATGATGTTCTGTACGCAGTTTTCTGCGTAAATGTTGTAAAAGATTTGTTCAAGGCCGCTGCCTTGCATAACATACCCAATGGAGCCCATAAATGACATTAAGAGATGGAATTCTCCAAGCCTGATGAAGATGTTCTCTAAGCCAAGTGATGGATCAGCAGCAGCAACGATATCCCTTGCTTTCCAGTATAAGGGTTGATCGAAAGTGACAAAACACGTTTTTTGATCGGTTTCTTGACATTTTTGTACTGCTTGAGTAAGCGACGTAAGCATTGTGTCGTAATCCGATGATGGGGCGTTAATGAACGGGAGGCATATTATGCATGAGATTTCGTATGGTAAACCAACAGTTGCTTCCTCCATGAAACCGTTCCATCCGGGAATTCCTTCGAAACAAGACCACTTTCCATATAGCCACAGTAGGTCTGATGTACTCGGTACAATGTCATGTGAAATTTGATGCAGATCATCGATGTTAGCTACGTTGATGGTCTGCAACTCTGCAGATGTATGCTTTGTATATGACAAGACTGGTATCATCCCCATTTGAGCTACTTGTGCTGCACATTTCTTTTCCGCTATGCGGGGAATCGGTGCAGCCTTGGCAACACCGGTCCTCGGCGTCACGCAATGTATACCTCCCATTGCGTGAAACGTCCCGTGTCCGTCGATTGTCTCGATGTTGAAAAAGCTCCTTTCAAAATTGCACTTCCGCCGGCGTGAATGCACGAGTTTCCGTACGCTAAAACTTCACAATACGACGCCGAAAATCCTAAACTGGATAGTACGTCGATTAGGGTCTTTGAGCCGAACTTTTTATATAAAAAAGCTCCCACGCCAATCTTGACAGACGAGTAGAAAGATCGAGGACGCACAGCTGATACGATTGTGTGTGCAATCGCCGTACATTTTGTCTGCAGTGCTCGAAGTGCGTTATTCGTGTTGAAACGTCTGTTTTTCGTAATAACTTCGGACAGAAACACTTTCAACGACTCCGGAATTTTGGATTCGGCATTCTGAAGAAATGTATCGGAGGGCGGATAACTGCTGACGTCGAAAAGTACTGACCGAATATCTTCACGAATAATCGTCGCAGCTTCGCGAATGACTCGCAACCTTTCTTCCGCTGGGTTGTCACTGCGTTTTTGATACCATGCGTCAGAAATTACTTTATACCCTGTGTTTTTATAGCAAACTACAGTACTACGTCCCGAATTGATAAGAAGAATTTCATCTCCATATTTTTCCAATAGGTACTTTCGCACGGTTTTAATACTTGGCGTCAAATCCCCTTTTATTTGAGCCATCAAATCCACCAGCAAAAATTGACACTCGTCACTGTTCTCTGATATGAAATTAAATATGTCATTCATAGCTTCATCAATTTGATTCCCGGTTGGTCGTCCCTTGACATACTCATGCCCAGTACCTGCCCAATATACATACATAACACTGCACCGTGAATGATACCGAGCTCCTGCAGCAACTAAATCGGACACAGATTTGATACGTTTCAAAATTGTACGAGAAATTTCATCGTCGCGTTTTTCCAGTAATGTCACAATACTTTTTTGCGTCTTGTTTTTCTGTATTTTCACTATCCTCGCTCGTTTATTATACGGTAATTTTCTTTGATCAGGCAATTTCTCAGCACAAAACATGTACAACTCAGCAAAATTAAATACAGGCTCGGTAGTTATTTCTTCGTTGGCTCTCTCGTTGTTTTCCTCAAGTCCTTCCTCTTCCACACTTTCCACAGAAACATTAAGCGACAATCTTAAATCTGTATAACGCTTGTAGCAACTACGATGTACAGTAATGTTTCTCACGTTTTCCAATAAACTTTTATGTTCTACAATATTTCGTATTTCACTACACCGTAAAAGACTTTGCACTGCTCGCGATTGAGCTTCGTAAACGTTTTCCGTGCCTAACGGCTGTCGACATATAAAACAGTCCTCCATCGCACGATTTTTTCTGTACTTTCTATTCGAAATGCGTCCGGACGCAACGATCGACACGACCGACTGGCTGAGACTGGCGTGAGAGCAGATGTTTCTTTGTTGGCCACGAGGTGCAGGTTTCGACAAGTCCCTTCGAAACCCGACCCCTGCAGTTTATGTAATGAAACATTCTTCTACCTTCGCATTCCAATGCATGAGAAACGTTACATTTATTATATTTTATATATAAATATAAATATAATCAATATTATATAAATATATAAATATAGTAAATATTATATAAATATATAAATATTATACATAAAGGAATATAAAAGGAAATATACCGGAAAAGAAAAACACGTGGCGTCCTACAGCCATCGTCGA
>NW_017296752.1:100029-100293 GCF_001594075.2 Trachymyrmex cornetzi | reverse complement strand
GCTTCTACGGACGCCCCTCTGAAGAAGTCTAACAAGCACTTCCCGCTTCGACACTCTGATAACGGCACTCCGTTTCTCCAAGTCTAAGACCGGCCGAAAACGCAACTTCGAAACTCTAATGTGTGTGTGTACTGATGATCGCAAACTCTAATAATCGAAAACTATAATAATGTTCTAAAACTCGAATCTCTAGTAATCGGAACTCCAATTGAACGCTGGCTGACTTTGGTGTGCGTTTTTATATCCTTAGAAGTGGTGGTGCTG
>NW_017296752.1:99055-99613 GCF_001594075.2 Trachymyrmex cornetzi | reverse complement strand
GCGTTGCCACGGCAACGCGTCTGGCGTCGTTAAGAGTGACGTTCGCCTGCGCGCAATTTCGGCGGACGTTACAGGCCTATGTAGGTCTGTGCAAAAGAAGAAGTGGGCCAAATCATTTTTGAGGAAATTTTTTTAAGTTCTTCCAGGGTAGTTTTTCGCCGTTAAAGGTGTCTTCCGACGCATGTATTCCATCGGGGTGTTTTTTATTTGTTGTCTGGCATGAAGATGTAGATCTGTGCAAAAGGAGAAATGGGCCAAACCATTTTGAAAAAATCGTTCCAAGAACGTTCCAAACTTCAACCATCTAATTATTATTATTAATTACGTGCACGATTTCAGTGACGATAATATTTCAGAGGCAGTGCGAAAACGAAGTAACTACGTTTTGTCTTTTTTGCAATTTTTTCAAAACAAAGTAAAAACGAGCATATTTTTACACGAATTTTTTTTTCTTAGTTTATCGTTCCCCTACATGCTCCAAAAGTTTTGACATTTAAATTCTAAACACCCTGTATAGATTAGAATATGTATATATACATATATATATATATATATATA
>NW_017296752.1:98170-98915 GCF_001594075.2 Trachymyrmex cornetzi | reverse complement strand
TACATATATTCTATATTTATAATATTTAAATATAGATATGATTTAAAATATAATTTAAATATAAAGATAAGATTTAAAATGTACTAATACAGACCATTTGGATTTAACTTTAGGAATCTATTTTTTTCAAGTGAAAATGAGTAAAATTTTCCTTTTACACAGTCAGCCCCAAATGATCTCCAACTGACCTTGACCTTGTCCTTGACCCTAAAAAAAGTCAAGGTTACTAACCTTTTCTGTCGCTCGTTACTCATTAAAAAGTTATGAACAAAACAATTTTTATGAATAGTATACGAGGTGTGATCAAAAAGTAAGGTGACTTTTTGAATTTCGCGCGCTCTATACACTCTAATTTCAAAATTTTTTTTTTGTGTTGGTACACTCGTCACGATCATATGTTCACAGTTTTGACTATATAGCATGTGTTGTTTTTATGTGAGAGGCATAAAGGTTAGACTCGTGTTTGCGTGCTCGGCGATTTTTTGCTGTTGAAAATAATGGAGCAGAGAGTTTGTATTAATTTTTGTGTAAAAAATGGTATTAAGTGTTCAAAAACTCTTGAAATGTTGACAGTGGCGTACGGTGAGTCAACTTTGAGCAAAAAAAATGTTTATAAATGGTATAAGTTATTCCAAGAGGGCCGAGAAAATGTTAACGAGGAACCTCGCTCTGGACGCCCCAGCACGTCAAAAACCGACGAAAATGTTCAGGAAGTGAAAGAAATTGTGTTGAAAAATCGTCGAAT
>NW_017296752.1:84992-98013 GCF_001594075.2 Trachymyrmex cornetzi | reverse complement strand
AAGGCTGCATCGCTGGAGGAGCTCAAGGCAATACCCAAAAGTGCATTTCAGAAGTGTTTTGACGACTGGAAAAAGCGCTGGCACAAGTGCATTGTATCAAAGGAGGATTATTTTGAAGGGGATAACATAATTTTGGATTAATAAATGAATATTTTTTTATTAAAATGAAAAGTCGCCTTACTTTTTGATCACACCTCGTATAATTTTCGGACCCAAAGCATATTTCAGCAGTATTTTCCCTTGAGTTTCACCTCATCTCCCTCCCGGCCAAGGAGCGCACGACTTTCCACACGAAGCGAGTTTCATCCCACCCTTCCCCCTTGCCAAGGAGCGCACGGTTTTCCACGCGAAGCGAGTTTCACCCCATCCCTTCCCCCTGCCAAGAGGTGCACGCCCGGTACGACTTTCTATGCGAAGCGACTTTCACCCATAGGGCTTATACTACTAGAGGGGGAATACGAACGCGAACGTCGAGCTGTGAGCAAGACTAAGAGACAGAAGATGTATTTCTGTCCTCTTCTATCCTCTTTTGGCACATGCGCAGAAAGAAGAAAAGTTACTAAGCAGGACAGAAATATACATCTTCTGTCTCTGTCTTGCTCATACGTTCCACTCATTGCTTGGATAGGCTATTCCCCTTCTAGTAGTATAAGCTCTATGCTTTCATCCCATCTCTCCCGCCCCCTCGCCTGCTTCAGGGGCGCACGACTTTCCATGCGAAGCGACTTTCACCCTACTACCTCTTCCCCTGCTTCAAGAGCGCATGACTTTCACGCAAAGCGAGTTTCACCTCACCTCTATTTCTGCCAAGAGGCACACGACTTTCCACGCGAAGATCTATTCTCATCTCCTTTTATCAAGGGAAAATATTGCTGAAACATGTATCTTGTGTTTGAAAATTACGTACTATTCATAAAAATTGTTTTGTTCACAACTTTTTAATGAGTAACGAGTAACGGAAAAGGTCAGTGACCTCGACCTCCTTGAGGATCAAGGTCAAGGTCAGTTGGAAGTCATTTGAGGCTGACTGTGTAAAGGGAGTTTTACCATTGAAAAAATGCATATATTTGTTTTACAGCCAAATAGTCTATGTTTCAGGATTAATGTAGTGTTAGTTGCTTTGTCTATTATTGTCCTGCCTTGGCATAATTGAAAACCTTTTTAACTGCATGCAATGTGTATTTAGTAATTGAGATATCTAAAGGTGCGTACAAACGTAAGCATTTTTGTGCGCACGAACAGTTTGCGCGTACGAATACTCGCGCGTGGAAACTTTTTTCGATGTCCATTCGTATTGTTTGTGCGCGTAAAACTGTGCTCCAATCATTCGCCGGAATAAGTAGCAAAATGTCTTCAAGGGACAGCCATAGCAGTTGCAACGCGCATACATTGTAATACATACATACTATTTTGCGCATATAATAAATATTTTTTCTTGTTTCAATATCTTTTCTAGTCATTGCTTTTTCTCTGCAAAAGGAGAGAAGTAAACTGCCAATTTTTTGTTTCGCTGCTAATACGTCTATTTTCATATTTCTCGCAATTACTTCCCCAGCATCGACTTTTTTATTACTATGGAAATGGAATGAGTGTTTAGGATCCCACAACATCGCACCGCTAACTTTTCATACTCGCGCGTCTATTAATTGCTCTTTCATTAGAACCATTCTATGGTTTTGTTCGCACACGGCGTTTTTGTTCCTCGGACACATTCAAACTGAGCGCCGCGCCGTTTCGCATGAAAATCATTTAATGCCAGGGATCGGCAAAATGTTGAAATTGGGCCCGCGGGCGCTTGCGAATGCCCGGCTATTGTGCATATCTACAGTCACACAACTTTATTCACAACTCACTTATTTCGCAAATAATATCAAAATTGTAATCGTCAATCAAATACTTACGAATTAAGTGTTATTATTATTATAAATAAGAAGCATTTATTCGAAACATACATTGTTATTATTTATATTATTTATGAGTTATCTAAATTCGCGCGCGCGCGCGTATAAAAGAATATTTTTTTAATATTTCTGAAATATCTTTTGCATTACCCACACAACACGAGTGACTGTTTTCCGACTTATAGTCGACTTTTCTCAGTCGACTTACAGTCGATTATGACAAGTCGACTGTCAGGCTGTTCCCAGTTGACTTAAAATAAACTTTCAACAGTCGTCTTATAGTCGACAGCAGTCGACTATTTGCTGATTATTAATTGACTTCTGAAAGTCGATTGAAAGTCAACTAAGCACAGTCGACTGTTAGTCAACTATGTTTTAGTCAACTAATAAGTCGGCCGGCGTGAGTTCCGACCGCCGCCGCGTGAGGGCCACGCGATGGAGCATCAGCCTGTATTCAAGATTAGTCCAACGCTATTATAAGTAGGGCTCCGCGGAACCATCCAGCATCTTCTCATTCGAGTTAGAGCGAGCTTCAAAACGGGCCTCTTCTCTGGTATCAGATCACACTACGTGTTATACCTTTAGTTTACATTCCATTTTTTTGTTAACTTATTGGGCATTGATGACCGTAAAATATCTTTTAGTTATCGCAATGCCTAAATAACTTAAAAAAATGGAACATTAACCATTCAAAAGTTGACTATTCGGTAACTTGTCAATTTTTATTAGCTCGATTAATAATAGTTGATTGTTCTCAAGACATTTGTCGACTATTAATCGATTATTAGTCGACATTCAAGGTCCCCAATCTGTAATTGTCTTACACGCCTATCGACAGTTGTCGGTTGCGCAGATATTTTATATGGTTAAAAAGCTGCGCAATGATACCGATAATTGTCGATAGGCATGTAAAACAGTTACAGAATAGGGGTCCAGATTTGACTAAAAAGTCGACTCTTGACTTCCCCAGTCTACTTGGAGTGTCGAATGTTAGTCGACTTTTTTTGAGACATTCGTCAAGTATTAGTTGACTATAAAAGTGCCATTTCATGCAGCGAAGCTTCGCTGGTGAAGACTCCCCACTCCGCCGTAAACGAAGCCAGCAACGCTCTTCGCTAAAGTCCTCTGAGTCGACTTTTAATCGGCTTCGTGTTGTTTATGTATAAAATATCTATATACATTTTCTTTCTTTTTTACAATCGCTGTTCGACATAGAAAAATATTAAGAAAAATTGAAAAATAATTAGAACAATTTTTGCTTTGTTTTTAAATAAAAACTACAGGTTAAGGAAATGAGAAAAATATACATAATCGTATATAGAGTGGGGAAAAAAAGGTCGATACTCCTGAATAATTCGGAAAATATAAGCTTTATAGAAAAATGTTTCAGACAAAAATTGTAGGGCTTAAAAAGATTTATTTACTGATCTTATCAGTTTGACCTTGGGTGGCATCGCTAAGGTTAAGTCAAGGTCACATCGATTTTTTTTACTGAAACACCCTATTTTTGATGCCAGAATCTAATGGCTGGTGTCAAGAGCTTTTCAAAACACTGTAATAAAATTATTTTTCATTAAGTACTTTTCGAGTTATAAGGCTTGAAAGTTACAGTACCGCCGGCATTGGCATTACGCAAGGTGTCCGATCAACGGCTGAAATCTCTTGAATGTTGTTCAGGATGATATTCTGGATAACATTTTGTCAAGATCAAGACCGATGGAGGTTATATCTCATATTTTCATTTTTACGTAAAAATGAATTTAGTGCAAAAATGAAAATAATAGGAATAATCTCCAATGACCTTGATCTTAACAAATGTTATGCAAGACATGAACAATAAAACAATAAAAAATTCAAAAGGTTTTAACCATAGATATCTAGATTGCTGATGTCCTTTCCCCCATCATACATTCGTGTCATCTCG
The DNA here is from genome assembly GCF_001594075.2 of Trachymyrmex cornetzi. NCBI lineage: Eukaryota > Metazoa > Arthropoda > Insecta > Hymenoptera > Formicidae > Trachymyrmex > Trachymyrmex cornetzi. The sequence goes on along the minus strand of NW_017296752.1, from coordinate 94,188 downwards.
CGCCATGTTAAGTGAGAAAGTTCCGACGCATGCGCATTAAACCGTTTCGTGGATTAATACAACGAATTGTTAAAATAATTTCTCGGTGGACATGCAATGTCCCGAAAAACCACAATCCCGAAAACTGAAAACTAAGACAATGTCCCGAAATGTCACTCCCGAAAACTGAAAATTAAGACAATGTCCCGAAATGTCACAGTTCCGAAATTGAAGAAATTCGACAATGTCCCGAAAAGACATAATTCCGAAATCGTAGATATGAGACAATATCCCTATCGAAAAATTATAATTTCGAGAGAGAAATCTTAAGATGTCTCTATAAATAACTCTAGAAATATAAGAAGAGACATACACAATATCCTGAGAAAAATAGATCTCAAAGACGCACCTATGCACACACACACACACACACACGACGCACGCACGCATGTATGTGCATAGGTCCAAAATTCGCGACTTAAAATGCAATAGCAAGAAAATTCTCGAGAAATTAAGTAAAAAAGTTTTTTTTAAAACACACACACACATTTATTGAACTAAGACATTTTGATGCGTAATGATTTAAGCATTATAATAAAATAATTAACAATGAAACGGAGAACTGTAAACGTAAACATATTTAAATACTATAATATTTTAATGCTTTAAAATTAGTTTCTATTATTTGTATCCATATGCCTAAATTTAACTTTTATTTCAACTTTTCGGGATATTGTCTCATATCTAAGATTTCGGGATTATGACTTTTCGGGACATTATCACAGTTCTTAAATTTCGGGATTTTAACTTTTCAGAATATTGTCTCATTTCTAAGATTTTGGGATTATGTTTTTTCGGGACATTGTCGTAGTTTTCAATTTTTGGGACTTTTTTTTCGAGACTGCATGTCCTCCAATTTCTCAATATACAGTCTGTAAAGTAAGAGGGTGTACAGGTTAATGTGTAGAAAAATTTATTTTTAATGATTTTTAAGTACATAAATTTGTTGTACTCCATGAAAAGAAAAATGCTATACCATTAATAATGAGTCCAGTCACCACCGGCATTGATAAATGTCTGACATCTTCGAGGCATACTTTCCACTAACAAAGTTGTAAGTTGACTGCGTATTCGTTCGGTAAAGACCTCCAAATGAGACGAATTTGTCGTGTCAGCTGCTTCAAAGTGCATACTCTTTTTTCTCGAAGCTTGTGCTTGAGATATGCCCACACATTTTCAATGGGATTTGCATCTGGCGTTTGCGATGGCCAATCAAGTGTGACGATGCTAGACCGCTCTTTCCACTCGGTGCAAAGCTTGCTCCGGTGTTTTGGGTCGTTGTCTTCCTGACTAAGATCCAGTCCTCGTTTTTTTTTATGAAACATCGTTCAGCAGTCGGCAACAAATACTTTTCATAAATTTTAAGCATTTTCGGAGCATTTAAATTATATGTAAACAGATGTAATGCTCCAAAACCCTGTTTTGAAAAGCAGCCCCAAAGATGAACTTTTACAGGGTGTTTAACGGTCCGTTGTATTAATCTATTGGTCAAGGTTGACCAGGAACGTCGGATAGTAATATATTCCCAAACAGAAGCTTCGTCCGTAAAAATCACGTTGCTCCAATCTCGGTCCAAATTCTCCTTTGCCCAAGCGAGTCTTTTCATCACATGTTTTTCACCTAACAGTGGTTTCTTCATTGTGCTTCGATATTTGATGTTATGCGTAAGGAGATGGGTTCGAATAGTTGTATGTGATATTTCTATACCCTTCTGTTTTAATTTTGCTGCTCCTTGTCGCAATGTTAAGGTCGGGTTCCGCTTAAACAAATTCACAATTTTTTTTCCATGTTCGGCGTCACTTTGCCTATCGAGCCACGTTCTGGCAAGTCATCGACATTTTTTGTCTTCTTATATTGCTGAACCCACTTAGGGACGAACGATTTTGACTTTCCCATGTATTTAGCAGCCGCTACATATGACATTGTTGGTCCTTTCGGGTGGGAACAAAGGAACACAGCCTCATAGCGCGATGCGTATGCGGCACTCATAGCGGTTACCGTGTTTCTCAGATAAGAATTCGACACCAACTGAATCTTTTGTGACAAAGCATTCACGACAAAGGTTCCATCTATCGACTCACACAAAAATTAGGACGATATTTGAAGCCAACTGCCATTTATGCCGTACACGCTCTTACTTTACAGATTGTACGTTCCTAAAAAAAAAGAAAAGTATGTATTTTATTTACATATTTTATAAAAGTCTCTCTCAAGAATATTAGAACTAAACCAATCGCTGAAGTTTATGTAAATCAGGTAATTCTTATGTTAATTTTATATTACATACATATAACATTATTGTACATACATATGCCAGGTATGTAAATATGAAACCGGAATTTTTTAATAGAAAATACACGTTTATTGCATGAAAATTATAAAAAATATTTTATTCGAAGTATTGCTTATCGCTAGCTATACATTTTTCCCACCTGTCTGACAATTTGTGGATGCCACGCCAAAAAAATTGTTGCTCTTTTGAGCCAAACCAGTCTAACCATTTTCGTACATCTTCGTAAGAAGTGAAGCGCAGCTGAGCAAGTGCGTGTCCCATCGATGCAAATAAGTAGTAATCGGACGGAGCCAAGTCTGGCGAGTAAGCCGCATGCGAAAGTATTTCCCAACCAAACGCCTCAATCGTTTCTTTGACCAGTTTTGCTGTGTGTGATGGTGCATTATCATGAAGCAAAATCATTTTGTGTTGCCTTTTTTGATATTCCGGTCGTTTTTCACACAAAGCTTGATTCAAATTGATCATTTGTTGTCGGTAGCGTTCAGTATTAACGGTTTCGCCAGGTTTTAGCAGCTCGTAATAGATCACATCTTTCTGATCCCACCAAACACAGAGCATTCCGTCCATAGCGATTTGACCTTGCAGTCGATGTCGATGGTTCGCCTGGAGTTACCCATAATCTTTTACGCTTAGGATTCTCAAAATATATCCACTTTTCATCGCCAGTCACAGTTCGATGGAGAAATGACTTTCTTTTGTACCTGGCGAGCAGCATTTCGCAAGTGGTTTTTCGGTTTTCTTGCTGTCTTTCATTCAGTTCATGTGGAACCCATTTTCCCATCTTCTGGATCTTTCCCATGGATTTCAAACGTATGGAGACGGCTTCTCATGTCACATTCAATTGATCTGCGAGTTGTCGAGTTTGAGCGTCATCCTCATCCAACAATGCTTGCAATTCGCTGTCTTCACTCTTCAAACTTTTTCGGTGGTTTTCCACGTTCTTCGTTTCTCACGTCAAAATCGCCACTTTTGAATTTTTTAAACCACTCAAAGCACTGTGATTTACCAAGAGCATGCTCACCGTAAGCTTCGACAAGCATTCGATGCGATTCTGCAGCAGTTTTCTTCAAATGATAACAGAAAATCAATGCTGTCCGCAAATCGTAGTTCCCAGGCACAAAATTCGACATGTTCAACGCTATTACAAACTATACTGTTGTATGAAACTTGTATTGTTGTGAGTTGAAAATCTTTGTCAGATGTCAGAACAAAGAAATAGCGTCAATGACGCGGTCTGACAGCAACTACATTGACAGCTATGGCCATCTGTTGATAAATTCCGGTTGCATATTTACATACCTGGTAACATTACAATACCTACATATAACATTATAATACATACATATAACATTATTGTGAAACAATCCAATAATCATAATTAATTTTTTTTAAATATTTCTGTTTTTAATTAGAAATAAAATTATTGTAGTAATAGATATTAACAGTCTAGTACAATTTATATATATAATATGTGGCCCGTATTCAGAATGCGCTTCTTCATTGCGCATGCGTCGGAACTTTCTCACATGGCGATTTGTTGACGCATTCTTTCGCGATATCAACAATCTAGATATCTATAGTTTTAACCGGATCGAACACCTGACGTAATGCTAATACCGGCGGTACTGTAACTTTCAAGCCTTATAACTCGAAAAGTACTTAATGAAAAATAACTTGCAGTGTTTTGAAAAGCTCTTGATTCCAGCTATTAGATTCTGAAATAAAAAATAGGGTATTCCGTTAAAAAAAATCGATGTAACCTTGACTTCATCTTGACGATGTCACCCAAGGTCAAACTGATAAGATCAGTAAATAGATCTTTTCAAGCCCTATAATTTTTGTCTGAAACATTTTTCTAGAAAACTTATATTTTCCGAGTTATTCAGGAGTACTGACCTTTTTTCCCCACCCTGTATAATAATATATAAAAAATATATATAATTATATATACCTTTTCATTTATTATTATATATAATTATGTACATTTTTTCACATTTCTTTAACCTGTAATTTTTATTTAAAAACAAAGCAAAAATTGTTCTTCTAATTATTTTTCAATTCTAAATATTTTTCTAATATGTCGAACAGCGATTGTAAAAAAGAAAGAAAACACATACAGACATTTTATACATAATGCAAAAAAATTTCAGACTGTAATAAAAATTATTTTTCTCATTATTTGTTTAATTATCTTATTTTTTTCTATTACATATTTACATATGAACCGAAATTATACAAGAGAAAGAAAATGCGTCTTCCATGAGACACCCCTTATTATTCTCCTCATATCATTTATTGCTCAAAGACGTTCAATTTATTGCCCAGCGCGTTCAACTATTGTCCGCGAGCAGCTGGGCAGTAGACGCCCATGAGCAGTGCCCATCTGCTGATCCCTGGTTTAACGTACCGACAAGTGACGGATCGCGCAAACTGTTTATGCAAAACTGCTCACGCACTGTCTGTACGCACTTTTATACTTGACACGGTTTCTTTAAAAATAATCATGCATCTCTTTCACATTTATATTTAATGAAAATGATATTTAACAACTTAAAAATTTAATGCTTTCTTTACGATAGTAACATATATATTGATTTAAAATTTTATATACTTTATATAATTTAATTGATATACATTATTTATGATATTGCTGTTTTATGAAATTAATTAAATATTTCCTTTATAACATACTAATCCGATGGATTGTGGCAATTCGGAGATTATTAGAATTTAAGTGATCAAAGTCTGTATGGAAAATTGATAATAGTCGCAAATTAAATATAAGCATAACTAACCAAATAAAACGGTAAATTGTCCTGCAATTAACAACTAGATATTTTGCTTCCCGCGTTCAAGCTTCAAATATGAGCATTTTAAATTACAGTCGAATTTGTAATAGATAAAATGAAATGAAAGATGGGATTTTAGTTCGATGCTCTTCAGGATCGTACAGACTTGCATGCGGGACTAGAACAAGATACTGCTGTGGAGCAGGCCAAGAAGGCTAATGAACTGCACGAATTGTTCAACCCGGTTGGTTTTTTAACGACTAATCACAGTAGTATTATTTATTACTCTAAACAAATTGACATGACGTATGTTTTTTAAATTACATTCTGCTAACAAGCGAGCCACTAATATTCGTCGAAATGTTTAATATCTCGCATACTTACTTATTATTCTAAACGAATTGTAAAGTACGTTTTTTGAATGACATTCTGCCAATAAACGAGCCACTAATAATTCATCGGAACATTTAATGTTCTGCGTACAAAAATATCTCTTACGTTTAGGATTGGTGAAAGTTTGATAATGGCTGCGTTCAGCAGAGAAAGCAGCTTTGCAATTGTTGTAAAATTCTTCAATATGATTGATTTATATGTTTAGATCTATAAAAAACCAAAAGTAAGAACCAATCGTATTGACAAATTTTACAACAGTTGCAAAGCTGCTTTCTCTATTGAACGCAGCCAATATTTGAATAAAGTTTGAAAATACAGATATGCATGATTTATGCTTTATAAGAGCCTATTTTATGTAAATGTTACGTTTACAAATGCGAATTCCTTAAAACCTTAAACTAATTTTGAAACTTACAAAATCTACTTTTTTTTCTCAATAAATGTTAAATCTTTCTCTCTTTCTTTAAAATCAAATTATTTTACAATCGTACTTTTGCATGTAGCACCATTTATTAAACGCTTATCTTGTAAATTGAAGGAAAATTCACTGTCTTTGTTTCTTATCTTCATATTTTTGTAAAGAAAAACATATATAGAGTATATATTATTAATAATATATACAATATATATATTATTTTAATTTAATTTTATTTTATTTAGAACAATGAGTACATTCAATCAGTGGCACGATGTCTACAAATGATGCTTCGTATAGACGAATATCGCTTTGCATTCGTGTCTGTCGATGGAATTTCGACTCTTCTCAGCGTTCTGTCTGGCAGAGTAAACTTCCAAGTACAATATCAGCTTATTTTTTGTTTGTGGGTACTTACTTTCAATCCTCTCTTGGCAGAAAAGATGAATAAGTGAGTAGCATACCCTTTGTTTCCAGTTTTACTAGAGATACTCTAATAGATCATATTCAATTATTACAATGTTGTCTTACGTGATACATCGCAGATTCAATGTCATACCTATTCTTGCTGATATACTCAGCGACTCAGTCAAAGAAAAAGTAACACGTATTATACTTGCAGTGTTTAGGGTAAGTTGGAACGTGTTATAGAGTAAAAAAATAGTTAATTTTAATTATCTCATAGTTGGTATTTTTTTTTATTAACAGAATTTGATTGAGAAAGTAGAAGATGGACAAGTGGCTAAGGAACATTGCATTGCTATGGTACAATGCAAGGTGTTGAAACAGCTTTCGATATTATGTCAACGAAAGTTTGATGATGAAGACATTACTGATGATATCGAGTTCCTTAATGATAAACTACAAGCATCTGTGCAGGATTTAAGTTCATTCGACGAATATTCGACAGAAGTGAAATCTGGTCGTCTAGAATGGTCTCCTGTTCACAAATCGGGCAAATTCTGGCGTGAGAACGCTAGTCGTCTTAACGAAAAAAATTACGAACTTTTGCGGATTCTAGTTCACCTATTAGAAACTAGTAAAGACCCGCTTGTTCTCAGCGTGGCTAGTTTCGACATCGGCGAATACGTGCGCCATTATCCACGTGGCAAGCAGTATGTTAACTTATAGAAATATCGTATTAAATTCTATCTACAATTATAATTTGTTAAAATATTGTTTCGTTTATTTTAGCATAATTGAACAACTTGGTGGAAAACAGCGCGTAATGCAACTTCTTGGACACGAAGATCCTAATGTTAGATACGAGGCTCTTCTTGCAGTACAAAAACTTATGGTACATAATTGGTAAGCTGCAGAGTTAAAAAAATTTTACTCATCTTTTATTATTTCATGTATATATCTTAAAACAATTGTTTTCAATACTAGTAGTATATCGGAACATGATCTATATATTTTTTAATTTTATTATAATTTTGTAAATATTTCTCAAATTTGTTTGTTTATTTTCTAGGGAGTATCTTGGAAAGCAATTAGAGAAAGAACAAACAGGTGCATCTGGAGCACCTACTAACAAGCCTGGAGTACAAGTGTCAGCGAAAGCTTGAATATTCGTGCAACTTGCACAAATTTTCTGATTTCGAGAAAGTTTCTAGAGTATTATATAGCTCATGATATAGTTATCATCCGCTTATTATAAATTACATAAAATTCAAGATACATACATTCCCTTCCATTCTATATTGTAAAAAAAAAAGAGAAGATATATAGCCAAATCCATCTCTCCTTTGTGCAAGTTAAGGCTTCTAAGTAGTCATCACAATCATATTGAATCATGACGTCAGAAGCGAGAAATAACAGGTTAATTTTTATTGCGTGCCATTTATAAATAAAGACAATTTAGATAAAACAAAATGACGAGATTGCTTTAAAACATTTGTAAAAATGGACGAAAACTATGGTTATCCCTCCTAACAGTCAATAAATAATCGTAAAAAGTGATAAAAGGCACATTAAGTACTTTTATTCAATGCGCATGCGTAACTTATTTTCACTTATACGTGCCTTTTATCACTTTTTACTGACCGTCAAGGAGGATAAGCATAGTTTTCGTCCATTTTTACAAATGTTTTAAAGCAATCTCATCATTTTGTTTTATCCAAATTGTCTTTATTTATAAATGGCATGTAATAAAAATTAACGCGTCATTTCTCGCTTCTGACGTCACGATTCAATATGGCTGTGATGACTTAGAAGCCTTAATTTTTGTAACAAACTATTCATCGAATTGTGTGTATATAGATATTTTACGTCATGAATACGAAATAAATATAAAACGTCGGTGTAATAAACTTCGTCGTATATCTTAGTCTTATAAATAGAATTTTTTCTCTGGAATTTTAGAAAAAGAAAAAAATAAAATTTTATTCTGTTGAGAAAAACTGTGTACGCGATATATACACGTACATTTCGTACAAGCATGTTCTCACGGTACATTACACCCGCCTAAATTTCAATTTAATGTTTATATTGCAGGATGCTAGTTGTATTAAAAGAAATTTAAAGATATATGGTATCTCGATTTCGTCTACGGTATCTTCTTCACCACATAGACGACATCTTTTATCGTCATCATCACTTCTATTCGTTACTATTAATTCTGGTCCAAGTAAAGAGCCGCACTTATGACATGCTAAAGTCTGCAAATAAATAATATTTATCATAAATATTTTAATCAGATATTTTAAATAATCCGATCTGATATATGATTAAATCATATATACATAATGCTTAATAAGTCTATATCAACATATTTATTAAAAAGAATATAAAAAAATTATATCTTGTTGCTTACTGTTATTTTATCAGAGCAATGAAAGAGACGATCTTGAAGAAGATATGAGCAACCATGAGAAATCAGAGCGTCTCGTTCCATCTCTCCAAATCGAATACCGCCACCGCGTCGACGACCTTTAATAGGTTGCCTTGTTAGCAGGTCAATCGGTCCGGTACTTCTCACCTGAAAATGAGATGTATTTACCCCATTCCGGTTATAATTTAAAAAAACGAATAAGACAAAAAATACCGATCAAATAGGAGTTGTAATCAAAGTCTAAATACACAAAAAGAAATATAAATATAAAATAAAAAAGGAACGTGAAAAATCCTTTAAAAAAGAAGTGCCAATTACGATCAAAATTGGATATTGAAATAATAATTCTATATATTATATGTAATTTATATTAAATATATTTATTTTAGATATACAGGGTGGACCATCTGAAGTGATCCAGTCAAATATCTCGA